>NW_020212860.1:0-9902 GCF_003070985.1 Temnothorax curvispinosus
ATACCGGCTTCCAAAAAAATCGGTAACGAAAAATTATACACTTTATAGCATTCCCCGGAAAATTCTACCCCCGTTTCATATACAACTCTTTGAGATTCGGTCAATTATTTTCCGAAAATTAAAAAAAATTAGAAAAACCGGTTTCCAGAAAATCGGTAACAAAAAACTATACACATTATGACACTCCCCGGGAAATTCTACTCCTCTTTCATATATATTTCTTTGAAATTCGGTCAATTATTTCCCGAAAAAATGAAAAAATGTTGAATACCGGTTCCCAAAAAGATCGGTAACGAAAAATTATACAGTTTATAGCACTCCCCGGGAAATTCTACCCCTATTTTATATACTTTTGGTAAAAATTCGGTCGAATAGTTCAAGAGTGTATAAAGGACATACATACATACATACATACATACATACATACATACATTCATTTTTATATTCTATATTTAATTACCAAAAGTCATATGTATGCTAACGTTTGCGCATTTTTGTACATATCATTTAGCCGCATTTGTCAAAGAACCATACAAAATTTTTAAGTAATTATTACAAAAAAGTTATACCTCATTAAAAACTTTAATTTTTATATATAGTTAGTTGATAAAGTAATGAATCAAGTAGCGATTGATTCTGCTCGTAGAAAGAAAGTACTTTACTCTTGCAACTAATAGGGTTCGGGGGTAGTTCTCGATCGAACGGCGGGAATACAAAATCTGAAATTGTATATTTTCGTGGTACAAATTATTCCAAATCATGTGTATAAGTAGCGATTGTTTCTGCTGATAAGAAAGAGTACTTTATTCTTTAGCTTAACAGGGCTGAGTTCAATTAGGGGTTGTTTAAAGCAGAAGGGATAAATATAGGAAGTTTTTTTGGGTGGTACAAATTAGTACAAATTCAGCCCTCTGCATTTTTGTCTTTAAATTTTATTTTTTTTTCTTGTAATCCTGCTAGCTTAATATGAAGGTAGCAGCGCCTCGGTTTTTTTCGAAATGGCACGAGGTACAAAATTATTATTAATGGTACAAAATAGTCAAAATAAGTACTAAATCATCCACTAGGTCGCATTCGATTTTGCTGATTTGGTCTTGTCAACTTATGAGAGCTTACAGATTTATGTAGGGCGGCAGTGTGGTCTAGTGGTGGAGCGCCAGACCGAGCGCCAGACTCGTAATTTGAGGAACCAGGTTCGAGTCCACTAGAGTCATGAAGCATGGAATGTTTTTCCGATAGCTGCGCCCCTCCGTGCAAGATAGGCTTTTGTGCGGAGAAAACTGGGCTCCGGAAAGAGACGTTAAGCCGTTGGTCCAAAGGGTTAAAATGAGAGAAGAAGGATAGTATTGATGGTAACTCGGCCGAGGGAGGCGTCAAGGGTGGTGCCTCTGCCCGAGAGAGGCGAGGCGTCGGCGTTTAGAATTAGGTATAATTGTCTTTCCGAGACTTACAGATTTTGCGAGAAGGTGCTTGGCAGATGGCCGCGGAATGTTGTAACGACTGGAGTCGCACCGCGGGATTTACAGGTGGTCAGGCGGAAACTTTACCAAGGAAAGACGGCCGACGCACAGTGGGGTATTTGGCCGATTTAGACGGCCAAAAATCGATTTTCTAAAACTCACTCCACATATAAAAAAAATGCCATTTGGCAACGCTAAATAGTCAGGGAACAATTGACTACCAATTCCCACCCACTCCGCGCATTTAAGGGGCCAGCAGACCTGTCAAAACTTGATCGTCTCTTTTAGTGCACCTATCTTTTCTCGGCGTTAGCATACTTTCTGCAGTAAATATTTTGTATTCGGGATATAGTTTAAAGTAAATAGCTATGGATTGTAATGAAGTGGGTACGTATGAATATATTTTAACTAATTTTATGAAGATTGTAACTATTTTGACAAATCGTTTTGAAAAAACGTTTTTTCGTTATTTTTTTACGCCAATATTAACAAACTCGAGGATATTAGTAGTACTTCCGGGTGTTTCGCGGTAATTTTTTTTACTATAATAGAAAGGTGAAGGTTTCTATTTCACGATTTCGTAAAGATCAGCCGCAGAATCGCGCAGTTTTCCATGAATATAGGTTCATTAACCTCTAGAGAACGGGAAGTCAATTTATCGACTTTTAATAATTCAAGTAAATTTAACGAAATATTACTTACTCTAATAAATGTACTTGAAATAATACTTTAATTTCACTTTTTTTCATCCTGTTATATTTATTTTTTGTGTTTTTTTAAATAATATTACTTGCTCTAATAAATATACTTGGAATAATACTTTGTGTTTGTATCGAATTGAATTTGCCGGTCCGCACTTTACGCGTCGGAACGCTATCTCCCGATCGGGTAGTCACTCCGCTAACGCGGAGAGGAAGTTCAAAAATTAACTGAGGCGTCGTTTAATAGACTCTCACTTTATTTTACAATAAGCTTGCGCTCGACGTATCGCTCTCGACGGTTTCTCAAGGCTCACTGAGCTCCCGGCCGGAGCAAGCGAAGCGATCGCGGCCGGAGCTCCGAACTTTTCCGCGAGGAAATTTCGAGACGTGAAAAACGCTGATTGGCTCCAAATCGTCGAGCGACCAGACTATTGGTCGCAGTACGAGCGATCACGCGATGTACACCGGCGGTTCGGGCGCGAGCGAAAACACCAAAAAAACTGGGGGGAAGGCAAATAAACTCGTTTTGGAGCAAATCGAGCGTTTCTTGAATATTCCTAACGCTCGCTTTCACCTTTCAATCGTCAATTCGCAACGAATATTATCTCGGGAATATTCGAGCGCGTTCCGCACTTGCGGGGACTGGTCTTTTCAACACTTTGATTTTACTTTTTTGGATGCCATTATATTTATTTTTTTTTTGTGTTTTTTTTAAGTAAATATTTTTTTTATTTTTCTAATATTATTCATAAAATTATTTTGCGTGAAACATACTTGGCATTTTTTTTACATTTTTATGTCTTTTTTTTAGTTGATTTTTTTGTTAAGTATTTTTGTCACACTAATAATATATATTTTGTAATTATATTTGAAAACATATATATAATAATATTGTACTAATAATATTAAAAAATAATTATTGTTGGGAGAAGACTTGGAACGAGCAATAAGTTCCCGCCCTTCTAGAGGACAGCTCCCGGTTGGCGGCGCGACTCGGCGCGCCACGCGTGCGTGCGAGCATCAGTGGTGCTCACAAGAGCCTCGATCAGCGTCGTGTTAAGACGTGTTAGTTACGGTTTAAGTTACAGAATGTGACATACTTATATATAATAAAGACAGTATTCAGAGTGTATAAAGATCAAGATTGTTGTGTTCCCTGCCCATCTCACCACATTTCAAGTCGTCCCTGATTATATTTTCAATAGGTTATGGGCCCAGGGCACGATTCCCCTGCGTAAAGAACATAGCACGAAAGTGTATATACGAAGTGTGTGAGACGCTGTCGAAGGGCATAGAAAGAGATAGAAGCATCTAGAAGATTAGAGGGTAAGTAAATAATATTCCTCGTTGCTGACGAGCAAAACGAGAGAATTCTCAGTTAATAAGAATGTTCGTTCGATAAATACTGTTACAAGGAGATAGATGTTTTTGCCATTTTTCTCAAGAAATAGAAATAGAGGTAATAATGGTAATAAGAGGATTAGAGAATAGATGTGTAAAGTGTAATAAAGAAGTAGAGAATGATGAAGGAAAAAGAGATAGAAAAATGCCGCTTGGTAGCAAGTCGGCGACATGCGCGTGCAAGTCCGATCGTGAACGGCGAGAGTCATTTCTTTTGGCGCGCGGAAGTCCGATCGTAGACGGCGAGAGTCATTGTTTTTGGCGCGCAGAACTTGTTGCTGGGCGCGCACAAACACATAATCGATTTCGACTAACAACATGGCATCGATGCTAGATGGCTAGATTACAATACATGTAAATGTATGCGTATGCTAGATGGCTAGATTGCGATACATGTATATGTATGTGTATGCGTATGTATAAAAACTCTATATGACTCTATATGAGTTTTTTTTTTTTTAAATCGATATGTATCGGGTCGGTAATTGAGCATGACTTGCTGTGCGGTGTAGCTTGATTACTGTTTAGGAAAGCCGCGTAAATTTGTATGGGCCCCGTGCGTGTGCGTGATCAACCCGAGCTCCCATAGATCTTTTCAGCAGTGCTGGGGATCGCAACGGACAGTAGTGTGCGCGTGCGGATAGCCCTGCAGAGGCGCGTAGTTTTTTCGCTTTAGAGTTATTGTGAATTGCAGTGCGTTCTATATAGCCTCATAAGCATTAAATTTTTATCGCTGAAAGAGATCTAGTGATAGAAATTGTAAATTATTATTTGTCAATACGAATGTTGGTTTATCTTGTCAAAAGAGGAATGCTAATGTTCAGTTGATATTTAAATCCCGATATAGATGGAAGAAGAAGAAGGCCAAGATGCGCTGGTCGACTACGACAGCGATAGCAGCTTTATCACGGTAATAGATAGAGAAGCAAAAGATAAAAACGAGGAGACAGTAAGAAAAGATAGAGGTAAGAGAGTATTTTTTTTTTTTTGAAAATAAAGTAGTCCAGAAGAATAATATATATATGCATTCAGAGAAAATAAAAATAGTAATTTCAAAATTTCGTATAGAAGCAAAAGATAAAAAGGAGGAGACGGAAAGAAGAGGTGCAATCCCGAAAAAGAACTTGCCTAAAGTCAGAGAGAATATAGATGTGACCAAAGCATGGGAAGAGAACCGTCCAGTACTGCCAATTGGAACTAAAATATTATATGAAAAGCAAAAAAAATTGGTCGCAAAAATGGATAATTCGATGCAGATGCTGGACAAAGTAATGACGAAGGCCACCGAGATGATGGAGAATATGGTAGAAGTCTCCCGTTTAAACTTAGAGAAAGAAAAAGTTAAACTTAGACGTTTAGAGGTAAGCAATAAAGATACCCAAAGTTCAGTAGAAAACAGTAAACAAACGGTTAAAGAACTAGAGGTAGAGTCTAAAAAGAGAAAATTAAATGAAATAACAGTCTGTTCAGCCGAAAAAGATAGGAGTTTAGAGACAATAAAAAGAGCTATAGAATTGGAATTGAACAGTCAAAGGTTGCATATTAGAAGAGAATATAAGCTGACGCAAAAATCCAATTTTGATCTTTGGATGGATTATTTAAAATCTGAGTTAATGAATAATGAGTTGTTAGATGTAATAGATTCAAACATTGAAAGTCCAGAAAATCTCTCCAAACTAAAAGTTGCTAAAAGAAAAAGTCTAGTTAGAGATATAATAATCAATCATTTAGATGAAAACTATCATAAAAGGATTCTACATGAAAAAGATCCGAAAGAAATTTTGAAGAAATTGAGAGGATATAAAAAGAGTGAAGTAAACGTTACTCATGCATCGGTACGAGCTAAACTCTATCAAATTAAAACGAGAAAAGACGAAAAAGTAAGTGATTTTTGTGAACGCTTCGATTCAATAATTAGAGAATATGAATCATGTGAAGATGCGGTACCCCTCGCAGAACAAGAGATTAGATCTGCACTTTATCAGGCTGTGTCAATTAATGTACCAGAGCTGAGGAATGTAGATTTAATTAGAAGACAAACTAATCTTAAAGAAATGAACATAGATGAAATAAAGTCTTTTATGATGCAGTTAGAAGCAGAGACTAAAAACGAGAATAGAGAAAAATTAGAGAAACCCGAAGTCAGGGTACAGAGGGCTGCTGCAGAAGAGAACATGAAACAAGTGAAGTGCTACAGATGCAACCGAATGGGTCATATGGCGAAGGACTGTCCACTAATAGAATTTGGTGCCTGGTTTTGTTACTACTGCCAGGAGATACGAGGTCACAAGGGTGATAATTGTCCGAGTGCCGAAGCCCAGGCGAACAGAGCTAGAGGAAAAAGGTATTTAAATAAAACCGTTAATAAAAACATAAAGAAAAAGGGTAGATTTGTGCAAAAAGGCACAAAAAGAGTAGATAACAAAGGGAAATTAACCAAGATACAACCAGCTGAGAAACCTATATCAACGAAAACAGCAAATGAAGGAGAACCAGAAGAAGGTAAATAATACATGGTTAAATTAATAGAAGATAGAGATAGTTCAAAAGAGGTAGTCAATTTTACTGCAGATTCGGATGCTACGGATCATATCGTGAAAAAGAATTTTATTCTGTCAAAGTTTGAAAAATGTAAAGATAAAGTTATTAATGCGCGAATAAAAATGAGCTTGCAAACATTTCAATAGATGGTAAAGGAAATCTTACGCTAATAACGAATGAAAAAGAAAAGAGAGTCATTAAATTAACAAATGTAATTGCAGCAAAGAAAGTATCCAAAAATTTACTATATCTAAGAAAGTTGGCTGATGCAGGGTTCAGTATTTATTTAGATGATAAAGTGTTTAAAGTTTACAATAAACTGACAAATAAAATAGTTTTTAAAGGAATTTACAGATGTAGAGCAGAAATTGTTCCACATAGTGAGCTTCCTGAACAATCGCAAGCAAACATTCAAACCAATGAATTATCAATTTCGGAGGGAGAGTTAGATGAGAGGGATAATGTTGGCTCTGCGATTGGGAGGGAGAATGAAGGAGAGCTCACAAATGTGAACGAAAACAAAAATATAGAACACAACAATGCTGAACTCGAGCAAGTCATTAAGTTGGAGGATATACAGACAATAGAAAATATAGAAGAAATGTGTGAAAGCTCAGTAATTGAAAAAGTAAAGAAACTAGAGAAAATAAATGAGGCGATGTTATGGCATGTTAGATTAGGTCATGCATCGTTAAACTATCTAAAACAATTACAAAAAGTAGAAAAGAGATTAGAGAATGTAAAGTTTGATAACTCCATATAGAGTGTGAAGTATGTATAATGGCAAAGATGGCAAAACTGCCGTTTAAAGAAAACAGAAATAGAGCACAGAGACCACTACAGGTAATACATACGGACATCATGGGTCCAATAAAACCTACATCTTATGCAGGACAAAAGAGGTTTATAATCACTTTTATATATAGATGACTATTCTAGATTAGCAAAAGCCTACTCTCTGAAGACAAAAGATGAATCGGGAGAGGCTCTAGAGAAATATCTGATATCCGCCAGAAATCTACTAGGAAAAGAAGAAAAGCTATGCTATGCAAAGTCAGATCAAGACAAGGAATTTACGGGAGGTGCTTTTAAAGAGGTGTTAAAAAGAGAAAAGATAAAAGCCATATTTGCATCACCGTACACTCCAGAACACAATGAAGTTGCAGAAAGGTTCAACAGAACGTTGAAAGAGAAAGTAAGCTCGACTCGGGATTACTAAAGAGTATGTGGGAGTTGGCAGTTGACGCTGCTGTGCATGCGTACAACAGATCTCCACATAAGACTTTAGAGTACGAGATCCCGTTAAAGAAATTTTCATCAGAAACAAGTTGTCATTTTGAACAAATAAAGAAATTCGGATGCATTGGATATGCAAGAGTACCAAAGCCTACGTCGAAATTCGACAAGACAGCTATTGGTGTGTTGGTGGGATATACTGACACTGGATATATACTATATACTCTGGTATCCAAGCACGAGAAAATTTATAGAGTCATGACAACAGAGCAGCAAGAAACTGCACTAAGAAGGATAGAAGTCACAAACTTAAAATGTTTGATGACGACTTAGAGGAAATAAAGAAAAACTTAGAAGAAAAAGAAGAAACTGGAAACAGAAAACATATGGATGACACTCATGGAGATTTTATCAAGCAGTGTGTTGATTAAGGGAAGGTAAAAGTCGAATGGATTAAGACCAAAGAGAATTTGGCAGACATTATGACAAAACCTTTACCTCTAGAAGCATTTGTGTATCTGAGAGATAAAATAATGAATATAGAGTTTAAACAAAGTTAGAGATTAATTTTAGTCGATAACTAATTCTTGTTATGTTTCAGATAAAGAGGAAACTTAGAGAGGACCCGTGGATCGCTCGCACAAAGGGAGGGAGTGTTGGGAGAAGACTTTGAACGAGCAATAAGTTCCCGCCCTTCTAGAGGGCAGTTCCCGGTTGGCGGCGCGACTCGGCGCGCCACGCGTGCGTGCGGGCATCAGTGGCCTAGTTTACACCGATCTCTTGATACGCGTATCAAATAGTATATTTGAACTGATCAGCCAATAATCAGACTTATTTAGTAGTTATTTACTATTTAATACGCGTATCAAGTGATCGGTGTAAACTAGGCCAGTGGTGCTCACAAGAGCCTCGATCACCGTCGTGTTCAGACGTGTTAGTTACGGTTTAAGTTACAGAATGTGACATACTTATATATAATAAAGACAGTATTCAGAGTGTATAAAGATCAAGATTGTTGTGTTCCCTGCCCATCTCACCACATTTCAAGTCGTCCCTGATTATATTTCCAATAATTATATATATGTTTACTTTTTAATATTACTTTGTAATTATATGTGAAAGCACATAAAATAATATTGTACTGATAATATAGCAAAATAATTAAAGAAGCTACGATATTTTTCCAAATGTAATATTTAATTTAATATGCAGCGCGCTCATTATTGCGCGCGCTTTCGCTCTTTTTTTTCTATGGAGTGTTTATCTAAAAAGGCTGATATTTTATGTGTCGTACGACAAATTTTTTAAGCATCGCTTTTTTACTTTCTCTTTATTGGTAATTTGTACGATAACGTGGGAAACTACCACGTTTTGTGGATGGCAATGCTTTTCACGTGCAACTTCAAGAGAGACGCTACCGTGTCTCTTGATTTGTGACAACTTTATACTTATAATTGGCGCAGGACCAAAATGTCGCGTAAGTATTACACAATTTTTAAGCATATATTTTATAGAAAAATCTTTAATTTTTCACTTATTTCATAATAATATTATGATAAGTTTAATAAAATATGTTGTGACATATGGAGTAAACTCTGGAAACGTAAAACAAACGGAGATATGTTATATGTAAAGCGTACCGTGACGCTACTGTTTCTTTCTTGATAACAATTTTAAAGATTAAATGGAGGGGTAAAAGCCGTCGTGGTATAAGTCAAATTTTTTAAAATATTGACTCGTGTGCATAAAAGATGCAATCTATACAATAAATAAATCTATTCACACGAATCAAAATTTTAAAAAATTTGACTTACACCACTATGGCTTTTACCTCTCCAAATGTATTTATCGAGGGTTACGACTAGAATCCGGGTGAATGCGGAAAAATCTAGCATTTAGTCGCGTTTGCACTAGGGCTCCTAAGTATTCGTATAAATGTCCCGGACTGTCCGAGTATTCGAGATCAATTGAGATACAATTCTCAAAACTGCAATATTCGAGTTATTATTCGTATCCGTGGATATACTCCCGAATATATACCCGAATATATACCCGAATAATTCGGATTTGAAGGGTTACTTGTTTTTGCTGTCCGAATAATCGGGTATCCGAATAGCATCAGATCCGAATATATATTAAAGTCCTAGTTCGTACTGAATATAAGGGGTAACAATAGAGAAATACAATTAATCGCACTTTGTTGTTATCTATCATTCAAATGATGCTCAACTCAAAAGATCAAATAATGCGCTGAGTTCTGATTAATACCATATATACGATATAATAATACAAAAATAGCAAGTATTGATTTATTCCTCGATTAACTGGCATAAATGTACAAATTAGCACAACGTTTCGGCTCTTAATTCGAGCCTTTTTCAAGTGCGGTCTAAAACGAGGTAAAAACAAAGATATAACACCGTATATACAAATAAATAAATAAAATCACGCTTAAAACAGTTAAATTGAGAGCAATACCTATGTCATCAAAATGACTCGTTATCAAATTAATAAACCTTCCTGCGTTCACGAGCATGTTCATGCATGGCCATAACTGGCAGCT
>NW_020212860.1:9912-10652 GCF_003070985.1 Temnothorax curvispinosus
AGAGAAACAAATAACAAAAAATATTTGCAGATGTAAATAAAATCTTATATCCATTATTCAGTTTCGATTTGCAATAACTTTCTTTTTTTTTTCATTTTATTTTTTATCTTATATTAGGAGAGCTCAGTGAATAGGAAGTATAAACAATTGTTTGTTTAATATGTTGTATTATATTGTAACATGTTGTATTGTATATATTGTATTAATATTATGTTTGAATATATTTGTGTGCAATAATTTGTGTGCATTACAATTATAAAATTTTCTAATTAAATTTTTTATTAATTAATAACAATTGTTTAAACTTCATGACGGAAGAGACCACCACCTTCTCGCGGTTTCCGTCGAGCAACAACATGTACGTTGTACATGTAATATAAATACGACATATAAATACCGATCTTAATTTTAAAAAAAGTTATTCTACTTATTAAAAAATTATTACTTCATTTTTATTAAGAAATGTTTTCAAAATTTTTATAAAAAAAATGTTTTTAAAATATATTTAATATGGCATTAAACAAAACGTATACACGTTGGCCAAGAGTGGCATTTCATTATTTTTTGTTTTGGGATTTTTATAATATTATTATATACATATAAAAAATATATTATGTACAAAGAATATGTATATCTAAATATTTTTACTGTTCAAAACTAATTACTTATAATGTGGATTTCGTTAACTCTTTCTGTTTGCACAAGCTCGCGCACAAGCCTGAACTCTAGATTTAGATGAG
>NW_020212861.1:0-2589 GCF_003070985.1 Temnothorax curvispinosus
ATAGTGTACTAGCGTTGGAAATTTCCATCGCGAACATCTGGCGCACACCTGGTGTGCCGAAACGCGTAAACACCTTTTATTAAGACGTAGCATGGAAATTTCCAGAGCGGTGAAAGCGGCCGAGACCCATATGGAAGGGGAAAAACTCGGTGGTAGGGAGCCCGAGAGAGCAACGTTTCTCGAGGCAGTCTCTCGTGGTCGCTCGAAGGTAGCACTCTCGCGCGTATTATACCGGCGTATCGTAGAAGAATATTTGCGAACGCGAAACGGAATACGATAATTAAGACTACCTCAGCGGCTATTAACAAACGGGAACGCCCGCCAACAGCGTTACGTGACGTCGATACGAAAGACGTACGGGTCTTGCGTACCTGAATCGCGAATTCGCACTTTGCGAGACGTGCGACCGCCATCTTATGTGGCAATTGTTAATTGTGAATCACCAACATTGTGCAACTGTAGTTAACAATAAAAGCAATCGTTATTTGCAAAAATCCAGACGAAAATATCTTTACTTACCCGGAAACTTACCTGAACAAGCGGCTGTCCGGCCATCTTGGTGATAGCGTGGTCCGATCTTCAAGGTCATCACAGATTCTACTTCAGAGGAGGCCATTGATGAGGAAACCGTGGCGGAAACCTGAAAAAAGTTGATATTAGTTATAGTTACGCGGACAGTTCTCGGTTGTCCGGCTATCTCCCAAACGCGTTGATCCTAGACATCGGTGAGCAGCGGTGATCTACGACATCGGCGATGGTGATGAAGCAGCTGTCGACGAAACCTGAAAATAAAAGAGAATTAGTGGCGTTTTACTTATATTAATGTCGGGACTTAGCCGATCAAGCGGTTGTCCGGCTATCATGGTTCCACGGATGAGGTAGATGAATGATCGATAGTGGAAACGATTGGCAGAGCATCCCAGAGGAGGCAACCGTGGCGGGACTCGAAAAGTCAAAGGGTTAAGGAGATATTACCTGATCAAGCAGCTGTCCGGCTAACAGGTATCCCTGGCTGGCCGATTGAGGTCATACCTAGCGGTATCCAGAGCTCAGGCGATGCTTATCGAGCAGTTGTGGCGGGATTAAAAAAATAAAATTGTTTAAACAAATTGTTCACATTTTGGCTGATTTCCATTACGAATACCTACCTTCTCGGTATATAAAAGTTAAACCGAGTGGCGACCGATGACTAATAGGACAAAATAGCGTACCCCGTGGCCCGATTATGCATCGTTCGGTCACAACCTAACCTAACCTAACCTTGCGACCGTGCGCAAGCGCGGCTCGCGTTGCGAGTTCCCAGCCGCCTAAGGTGGTGCTGCGGCGCCTTTCCGAGGAGGCAGTGCGCCTGCTGGCGAAGCAGGTGGAGCCGGACAGCGCGGCCGTGCCGATCGTGGAGACGGCGGAGGGGCCAGGAACGGTGTGCGAGGCGACGGTCTCGCTAATACAAAGTCCGGGGGTTCAGGAGCGGGGTCCGACCCCGACTGACGAGCTCGGAGTGCCGACCGACTTGGGCATCCTCAAAGAGATCGTGGAGATGCTCGAGGCCGAGCTCCCGGAGATCCCGCAGGTAGAGACGCGCGCTTCCGAGGCGATGGCGGACGAGGGAACGACTGGGGGCGAACCCGCCACGGAGGACCATGGGTCCACGGTCTCCTTCCGGAGCCCGGAGGGTAACAGTGATTCGGAGATGGACGAGGCGGAGCCACGTCCCAATTAGTTTTAAGTCTAGCGTGCGCGTCCCGAGGATGGGGTTACCGGCAGATGCTGTTATTCAAATTCTGTGGGTGTGACAATCCCGAGCATAAGATTTTCTTTTAGCTCTTTTGGCGTGTTAGCGACAATAGGAGAGCAGACCCATCCGGCGCGCCATTACGTATAAGAGTTACGCACCGCGCCATTATATTTTAGGTTTATTCCACTAAGGCTCAAGCGGCCCAACCCCTCGAGAAGGGGTAAAAAGTTTACGTTAAGGTTCATTACGCGGTTTTATTTTGTTCCCGTCGGCCCGGGTACGGGAGATCATGCGGCGGCATGACAGAGCTTGAGCCGAACACTGATTTTCAGGAACGGGGAGGCTCCCGTGCGGATGATCGGGAAGCTTTTACGTAGCACGACGGACAAGTCGCGACGGTCCGCGGAGCGGTAGGACGACGGAGGGCGGAAATAGCGCGCGAAAGAAAAACGGCGGGCCGCCCGCAGATTCAGAGAATGCGCGAAAGGCCGACAAAATTAGGGGCCATGATGGTAAAGGGAGGCCCACGAAAAGCAATGCGAGCGTCAAAACTAAGATCCGACCGGTGGTAAGAAAGATGGCGGACCGTCGGGAAATTTTCGAACCGACGGCACTTCGGTAAAAAGATACGTCCCTGACTGAGGCACGGGGCCCTCGAGTCACGCATACGAGGTTGGCGACGCGGTACGGGGGCGCGGACAGGAGATGGTGAACCGTCCGCGAACTTGCGCGAGGGGCGCCATCTACGGGAGTTGAGCGCTCCTGACATCGGTAGGCACTTCGCCGAGACCGCGAAGCCGGGTCCCGATGAGACCCGGCGGCCAGGTAGCGAAATGGCGGACCGTCCGGGAACT
>NW_020212862.1:0-1940 GCF_003070985.1 Temnothorax curvispinosus
GTAATAATTACTAAACTGTTAACGAAGCTATGTGCTAAATGGCAGACGAAAAAACTGAAGACAACATCGAGGCAGATTGTAATGAAGAGCGCAGTTTCGATCGCGCTTAATGAGGTAGTTTCGTACGATGCGCTACTATGATATGTTATTTTGTTATTTATATGAATATATTATTAAAAAATGCGATTGCGCAATCAATCTTCAAAAAGACACAGAAAGTCTGCCCGCGAATTACAACCGTTTGATTGGCGTCACTTAATTTACACTTTTGTTCTGCTCGTTTCCACCTGTAAACACATCTATTTATTTGTTATGTATCGGTCATTTAGTATGACTTCGTCTGTCACGCTGTACTGATGTGTTCGCAGCTATGGCTTGCGACGTTTCTTCGTTCTGCGCTACCGTTCTCACTTTCCGTTTTGACGCACAGAATATGTAAGCCTTACATTTTACTTTGTACATTATTTATAACTTAACTATTTATAACTTAACTATTTTTAACTCAACTATTTAATTGTATTCTTACTTTTTATTTTATGACTTCTGAGCGTTTTTATCTTTTTGACTATCGTGAGTTTATTTCACTTTTTTAGCTTTACGTGTGCATGATGTGGTTAGGGCACGATGTCAGCGACGTAATCGATATTTTGTACGCGGTTTTTGAGGATGCATAGCTTGATGAATCACTTGAGAAGGACCGAAAATGCGGTTGAAACGTTGTGAATTTTAAATATATTTATTATTTGGCCAGTCGGGTCGAACAAAAACGACTTTTGTTTTGTATTTATTTACTGGCGAAGGAAGCTTCTTATTTTGTATAAACATTTTTCTACAAGTTTGAAAATAATATATTGAGGTTTTAATAGATTGAAAATTCGAAAATTATATTTGAAAATTCAACGCAGGTATAAAAACCGTTTGAAACGGTTCAGAGGGACCAAGCGGCCGAGAAACAGCTGTATAGTAGAGGCTGGAGAAGGTCATTTATGATAATAAAGATAATAAATATAAGAGAGTTCAGTATACTCGAAAACTCGACAGTGAACAGACGTCCAACGTGTATTGTGCCGAATTTTATTTTTCTTCAGTGGCTTTTAGAATCTTTATTCATTGTTCATTTATTATTTATTTATTATTTATTATTTATATAATCTTTATTTATTATTTATATTTTGCAAATGTCAGTGAACTATTCGCAAAATGAGTTCGGAGCAAAAGTGTGTATTTTGTAACAACAGCAGTGAAACTAAAATCACACTTTTTAACGATAAAATTTTGGAAAAATGCAGGAAGATTTTAAAAATTCGTGTGACCTACAAGCTAAAGTATAATGAACTTATTTTACCTACAACTGCAGATAAAATCAATGGGTACCATGAAAATTGTTATAGTAATTTCACGGCTATTAAAAAAAAGTATGTTGACAATTATAGTGAATTGGTTAAATTACAGCAGTCTGGAAATACAATACCGGAGCCTGATCCTAGTAAGTACATAAATTTTTATATGACTTTTTCAATACATTGTTGATAAATAATAAAACTAATTTATTGTTTATTTTATGTAGCTAATAACGAATCAATTGCCTCATCTAATGTCGTTTTTTAGCAGATATCAACGAAATCGAATCTGAGGATGATATCGATTGCGAAAGCGAAGAAGATATGCAGTACGATGAATCCGATGCAAACAGCGAAATAGAATAAGTCTACAATTTTTAATAGTATTTTTTTGTTAATGGAAAAATTATTCTAATGTTAAACATATCTTTTAGCACTTATTATATATATAATATAGAAATTGTTATCTTATTGTCGACATGATATATATATAAACAAAATAACATATCGTAGTAACGCATCGTACGGAACTAACTCGTTAAGCGCAATCGAAACCGCGCTCTTCATTACAATCTGCCTCGATGTTGTCTTCAGTTTTTT
>NW_020212863.1:0-1033 GCF_003070985.1 Temnothorax curvispinosus
GACTTGCGGGCGTTTACAATAGGATAAGTTACGTTGGTCGCGCGCGATTAGCCTTACGTTCTAGACTGCCCGCCGCTTCTCGAAAGGGCGGGCTTTTTATCTCTTTGCGTATTAGGTACTTCCGCGACGCTGACTTAGCTGTCAGCGCTTTTGCTTCCGGGTGAGCGACCTGGAAGCCGCTTGCGACACCCGGAATGCCACCTCAGGTGAGTTTGGCAATATTCGGGATGCGCGCTGACAGCTATGTGTCGCAATTAGGGCACGGCGACTTTCGCCTCACAACATCCCTTCTCCCTGGGGGAAAAAAAAACTGAAATTTTAAATTGAAGTTTTTCGTATTTATTGACATATGTGTTCAAGACAAAATTATTATTATTATTTTTTTAATTATTATTATCTTGTTATGATTTTCGTTGTGTGAGGAAGTCGCGTCACGTACTCTTGTTCGTTTTCCTTTTCGCTATCCATGTTATCGCAACTATAATCCCTGTTATTATTATGATTAAAGATAGGGATCCTACGGGGTACATTATGTATTTATTTGATAAGAAACCGGCTTGGCTGTCTTCTACTTCTTGATTTATCTCGTTTAGGTTTAGGCTTAATTTTGTTAGTTCCCCGGGGTTTTTGTGATTACCGGTTCTAGTTTTAATTCTGTCGCTATTTCGTTGTTGATTTTGGTATCTGTAGTTACTTGTTTGAAGGTTAAATTGAATTGTGGTAGGTGCATTTGCACGTGCGTCGTGTGCTCTCGTTTTTTCGTTCGTAGAGTCAGGTCTGTCGTGGTTAGCTTGCAATTGTCAGTTAATTTGATTCTTTTCGTTCGATTAATGTCGATTTTATGTTCTCCTTGATTAGGTATAGTTAAACGGCCTGACTGGCAAGTTTTATTAAGCATAACAAAACGACGTTTCGACCACTATTTTGGGTCCTTTTCAAGTTATTTTAGCAATGCTGGAATAAAAGAATGAAAGAATATATAAAAAATTAAAAAATTAAAAATTAAAAACTAAACAACATTGCGCGTTGAACA
>NW_020212864.1:0-1789 GCF_003070985.1 Temnothorax curvispinosus
TTCCGATCGTGACGTAACTATTTTTTGCGTAAGTGCAAATTTCTTCCCGTGTACCATTCTCTTGCATTATGCATACGTTTTATACATAAATTCTCCCACATTTAATACAGCAATGGATGTTGATTATCTGCTAAAGACATAAAAACGTTTAGTAAAGTCTTACTTATATTCATTTACATTGAATGGTATATGTCCGTTGTATAACGGAAAAATATCTACGTTTTATTCGTGATTATCTATTTAATTATGAGAGTAATTAGTTATTATAGGAACGATTTACGTAAACTTTGATAAAACACTTTATAAATTCATAAATTATAATGTTATTAACGAACGAATATAGTACTTTGATATCTGTTTTCTCTAATTTTCTCTTCTATATCTTACAGGTAAATTGCGTACCATGGTCACTCAAAATTGATTGTGGTTTTCTGATATTTGGAATGTATTCATTTATAACTTTACTAACACATGTATATGCCGTTGCTTTCTTTATTGGATACAGTGCTACATATTTCGTAAATACGTCTATCTTCACAAATAAGTATTGAACACCTCCTCTGGAAGAGGCCCATAGATCTACTGTTACTAATTCTCATGGTGACAATGGAATGATTGCTTGATATTTAAAGCTAAATGTTCTTACTCCGCTTACTCGATCGTACTTATTACGATAATCTGACTTTTTTTCAAATTTATTTTACATGAACCTTTTGTTTAAATAAATAATGTAGAGAAAATATTTATGTGACATTTATTTAATATAGATTTGCATTAATTATTTAAAATAATAATTTGTAAAAAAAATTACTTGATAGTTATTTAACATCACTTAAATATTCATTAATTTGTGGAGAGCACAAAGCTTATAGTCCAGGAGCTAGCGGAATTTTAAATGACTGATTTTCTTACGCCTGAAATTTTTTCCACGAGTTATTATGGTCATGTCTGCCAAATGTAGACAGGTGGCAGAGTCTGTCCGCGGGACATAGAGCGAACAGAATTTTTGTAACTTGTATTAATTTCCAAAGACATTGACTGATTTCATTACAGCTGATTTTTTTACAGTTGATTATTTAAACCATTTCAACAAGAAAAAATGAGTTGTCCGACAAAAAAGTTGGGACATGACCCGTGTCTGCCATTTGGAATTGGTAATTTTTTCTTTGACTCTTGACTGATTTTCTTACAGCTGAATTTTATTTTACAGTTTAATAATATATTAAAGATGAAGTATATAACCTTGTCCGACAATTTTAGTGGGACAGAACCGCTCTCTGATGTCTTTGTTGTGTAATCTCGAAGTTCCTATCCGGTTCGTGTTACCGCCGTATAGAGAGCGCGCGTGTACTTCTCACAGGGAGTAAAGGTTAAACTTTCGTCCCTGCTATTAGGGACGAAAGTATGTACGTACTTTCGACCGAAGTATGAAGAAAAATTTTCGCATTTGGACTTTGCGTCGCAATATCTCTGCTCGTAGGGCACGGAGCGGAATATTATAAGAGAACCCCCCCCCCCCTAATTGGACCCCAAGCTATCGATCAAGCCTACTTAGAACTTGATCCGTTCACTCGTTATCGAGATCTCAACATCTCGGGTACTCGCAACCCGTCGCGTCGCGTAAAAGAGTCACGGTCGGTCTCGCTCCGCGTGTACTTGGCGCGAGACACTACCGTGTCTCTTGATTTTAAATATATAACGATTAGTTTATTAACTTTATTTTTTTGTTATTTATTATATTGTATTATTATTTCTGCATGTAAGTTTCATTAATTATTCATTTTACATG
>NW_020212864.1:1799-2106 GCF_003070985.1 Temnothorax curvispinosus
TACGGCAATCACTCGTCACGAAGGAATTAGTTATAGAGGGAATAAAGCCTCCTCCAGCCAATGTTGTTTTTTCCATAGCCTCAGCTGTTCCAGCTATTACGGTAAAATAAACTTAATCTTTTCTACATTTGAAAATTTTATTGTTTATATATAATATATAAAAAATGCAATATATTAGTTTTTCGTAACAGTAGTTAAAAATAATTTTAAAAAAGTTATAGAGATTGTCTAGAAATTTTAACCTTTAGACCGCCGGAAAGCCTAAATATAGACTCTACGTATGATCGGAACTTTATATATGTTATAT
>NW_020212865.1:0-1310 GCF_003070985.1 Temnothorax curvispinosus
TTGGACATGACAGACTCACGTATGCACTAATAAAGTACCGAAAAAACAAATGGTTAATAAAAGCATTCTTTCATATATTTTATATATTTTTGAAGCGTGTGAGAATTTATATTTTATTACTTTGCGTATACGCGTCTCCGTGTAATACGCAGATATCTGTAGCATACGCTGTTATACCCGCCTCGATACGGCTACCCGTACTGACGAGGGTAGCGGGTACCCGAATCGATACGGGTACTCGCTACCCGAATTACCCGGGTATCCGCGGAACCGGTCCAGATCCGTATACAACGGCTAACGGGCGAACCGGCGGGTACCCGAATACCAGGGTATCCGTTTCTTTTTCCGAGCTCTAGTACAGTTACGGAAACAACTTTGTATATTAGAAGTTGTACCATATCATTCCTACCCGAAATTTTAGATATCAATATCTCTTAAACAAAGCGTTTATGGGCATACCTTCAGAGGAAAATTTTTACTTGTTTTGAGGTCCTAAATTCATATTTTAAGTTAGGATATTTAACTCTGAAACACCCTGTATACATAATTCAGAGTGGATGAATAAAAAATAAATTTTTTCTTGTCTATTAATCAATAAAAGATTTTTATTTTTTAAAACTGTATAGCAATGTTTATTGTACGCAATTACAATTAATGTTTATACGAATTATGTGGAAAAGAGTTTATTTTGTTAGAAATATTATTCAAGAATTTCAATAAACAAAAATTGGTTTTAAAATCTCAAGTGAGAATTTACTTCAGTAATACTTTAGTAATTGTGGCGGTCCACGCCACCAATGATACATCCCTGCGCGATGCCTGCAATACCGGCAGTTCGCAGCAACGCCGCTAGGCGTCGCATCGCCGGGGCAGCTTCGCGAGTTCAAAGTTTTGCACCGACGAGTATAAAAGGAGACCCTCTACGGGCTCGAGCAGATCTTCCCGGCGCAAGTCGCCGAAGGCACAGAGCGTCCTGACGCTAAAGCCTATTCAGCGCTAGTCGCTTTCACGGCGCAAGACGCCTGCTCACGGCGCCGGTCGCCTTTACAGCGCGAGTTGCTTCTTCGGTGCCGGTCGCCTTTACAGCGCGAGTCGCTTCCTCGGCGCCGATCGCCTTTACAGCGCGAGTCGCTTCCTCGGCGCCGGTCGCCTACAGCGTTAGCCGCTTCCTCGGCGCGAGTCGCCCGGCTACAGCGCAAGACGCTTGCCGAAATCTCACGGCGCGAGTCGCCCGGCTACAGCGCAAGACGCTTGCCAAAATCTCACGGCGCAAGTCGCCCCCCGGCTACAGCGCAAGACGCTTGCCGATC
>NW_020212866.1:0-2713 GCF_003070985.1 Temnothorax curvispinosus
TTAGAATTCGAATTCGAGTTTGAGTTAGAATTTGAATTGGAATTGGAATTCGAGTTAGAATTAGGATTTGGATTAGGATTCAAATCTGAATTACGATTTTCATCCGTCTCAAACTCATATATTTTAATTGTAGGGATAAATACCCTTTCTCCTTCATCGTTAGTATTTATTACTTGCAGATATGCTTTCGCATCTTGTACTTTAACTAAGGCGTTTCCTAAGTAAACACCTTTCGTTACGCTTAACCGCGGTACATATCCTTCTTTCAACTCTGGATTTGCGATATTAACACGCATGTACGAAATTGCTCTCGCAGGAATAGTGAAGATTTCTTCTTTTTCTTCAAAAGGTATACTAACGTTATTCCATTCTAATTGATTTTGCTCATAATTAACTTTTGCTCGAAATTGTTTAAAGAAATCCGAACCCAAAATCCCATTTTGCGGAATTGGAAAATCGTTTTCGACTATGTGAAAATTGACTGGACATCCTAAGATATCTACCTGTGCCAGCCCTAAGGTGGTCACATGGTGCGTCGTAATTCCACTAAGTCTTAAGATTTCATTTTTATCCACTATGGTATCGGGAGTAACGGAATTCCTTTTAATAATATTTGGCCCTGATCCACTGTCTACTAAAAATTTTAAATTTTCTGTAAAATTTGGGCCTGTTAATTTTACTGACGGAACGTCTTCTATTTGAGTTATGTTTACTGCTCGGTAACCGACTCTGGTTCCCCTGCTATTATTCGAGTGGGGCGAGTCTGCGTGTTTCCCGGGGCTGCCCCTGTCCTCGCGGGAATTCGCTCGTTTCCCTGAGGTTGTGAGTTCTGGCGGAGACCGTTATTATATGCGCGTCTACGACACTCTTCTAATGTATGACCGGGTTTCTTGCAATATCTACACGTTACCGTTGCATTTTGATTGTTGAAACCTTGATTATTAAAATTTTGACTGTTCAAATTTTGGTTGTTAAAATTTCGGTTGTTAGAATTTTGATTAAAATTTTGGTTGTTGAAATTTTGATTGTTAAAATTTTGATTATTCAGATTCTGGTTGTTAACATTTTGATTATTTGGATTCTGAGCACCCGAGAACGATAGCTGTCTACGGTTATTATTATTATAGTTATTGTTGCTGTTAACATTATTTCGTGAATAACCGGATCCATTTCGATTTTCGTTATTTCCTCGGGGTTTATTGACCTGCCAGCATTTGTCTGCTGTGTGCCCTTTTTTATGACAGTACTGACAAACGACGGTCTCGGCTTCTACACGGCACGTCGGGGCCTTCTTTTCGGCGGGCGCGCTTTCCACGAGCATAATACGTCTTATCATGTTTATTGTTTCTAACTCTTTTTCGGCTTCTATCGCGCGGCTCTCGATTTCCTCGAACGTACCTTCTTTTGATATTACAATTTCTTTATTTAATCCGCGTAAGAAACTCATTTTTAAATGCTTCTCGATTGAATTTTGGAACTCGGGGCTTAGTAATCCTGTTTCTCTTTTCTGAGCATCGAGTATACGCTTTCCTAATTCTCGGACGCGATTCGCATATGTAACTACTTTTTCGTCTTTCTTTTGGCATAAGTAAGCTAACCGTCCTTGGGCTTCATAAACTGTTTCTCTAGGACCGTATTTTGTCCTTAAAAATTCTACCAATTCTTGCATGCTGTTAAATGTTTTCCCGAGAATAGATCTATGCGCATCTCCTTTTAATTTATTACGTACTGCGCGAACCAGGTTTATTTCTTGTGACGGTATAACCATGCTGAGTGCTTCCTCGCAACCCTCGACAAAATATACGAACGGAATATTTCCTCCATCGTAACTCGGCACGGCCTCTAAGGCATCTCTAATTGAAAAATGTAAATAGTTACCTATTGTTCCTTCATTAATTACCATTCCTGGATTTTGTGGTCGATTAGGTGTGGTCGATTGATTTGCTACTGTCTGCTGTAATTGTTGAACCAATTGTTTGTTATGGGCCATGGACTTCCGCAATTCGTTGATTTCCTCATTTGTGCCTGTATTTCCTCCCTCTGCTTGCTCTTTATATGGCGTGCGCGTCGTCATGATTTTTCCTTTTTATTACTTTTCCACACAACTTTTAGTATCCCACCGCTGTCACCAAATTTATGTCACGTTCTGACTGTTATAGTTCGTCCGTTTTTTGGTCAATGCATTTAAGCAATTTACCAGGGATTTGGACAAGTCGTGTGGAGGATATTATTATTATATTTACTATTCGGGACCGAAAAGATATCTAAGTTTATATGTATGGTAACGAGGATCAGCTTTATTTATTTGGTTATAATTAGGATAATCAACGTCGAAATCGACAGGAATAGGTTTAAAGGAGGGTGCGTTTTCCAGCTGTTGCAATTGTTGGAGGAAGGGGAGAGGATCTTGATTATTAATGACTGCTTGCTTGATCTGGAATCTGATTCGTTTAATACGAACGCGCCTACCTCCTTTCTTCGTCATTCAGCCGCGTTCGCGAAAATGAATTTTAAGCTCGCCACACTCTTCGGCAGCGCTCAAAACCAATCCGCCACACCCTCTGCTCGCCACACTCTTCGTCAGCGCTCAGATCGTCAGCGTAGAGGTCAAATTCACTTTCGGGAATTTGTCGAAATTATTATCTTTTCTGAGGACCAACTCCGTTATCGCCACGCTTTCGGCAGCGAAAGTACTGGATCGCCACACTCTTCG
>NW_020212867.1:0-1146 GCF_003070985.1 Temnothorax curvispinosus
GTTAAAAATGTATTTTTGTGGCATGCTGCACTGTGATGCAACGGTCTCACAGGCCGTAACGATGGCCTTCATCGTCGAATTATTAGGATTCTTGAGACGTAAATTTATATTATCTATTTAATATTATTTAAATACTATATTACTATATTACTATATATTATCTATTTTATATTATTTTAAATACTGTATTATAATAATGTCTTTATTCTTTGGCAGAAGAATTCACGTACATTCTACAAGAATGTGAATTATCTACACAAACAATAATTACATTTAGTGTAACCGCAGTCGCATTTATAAGTTATTGTCGTTATCTATATCTATCATCAAGACAAAGGTAAACATATACCTTATACATTTAAGTTTAAATAAATGTATTGTATATATACAATACATTTATTATACAATATACGTTTTACAACTATTAGGCAAAGTGAAGCTAACTCTAAGGATGAGGATAACGCTGAGACAAATGGCCCTCAAAATATTGTGTGCTGTGTGGGGATAACGCAGGATAACGCTGAGGATGAGGATAACGCTGAGACAAATGTCCCTCAAAATATTGCGTGCTGTGGGGATAACGCAGGATAACATATATTAGTCGTCCAGCCCGCTCGTTCCAAAGACGCCAAAGATGCTGCGGAAGAAAGCGGTACAACGTCTTGATACCATACAGGAGGATGAGGTGTTGCAAGAAAATCAGCGTTATTATATTCAGAGATATTGATCAGCGTTATAATATTCAGAGATATTGATTACGACTGTTGTAAGTTGTCGATACCGACATTATTATATGTATCATTATACGTATTATATGTATCATTATATGTATCATTATACGTATTATTATAATTATTTGTTATAATATCGAGAAAACTGGTTTAGGTATCTCATTGTTATTAATATTATAAATTTCAATTTTGAATACGTCATCTTTAAAAACTTGCGTAGTGTACTAGTGATATTGAATATAGTACAATTTGTCCAGTTAAATTCCGCTTAAAGAAAAAAGTAGACAATGTCTCTTATAATATTTCTTTCAGATGGAAATTCGAAGAAAAAAAAGAAACTAGTATAAAACAGAGAAAAGAAGATATTATATCAAGAATCGATTGTTTCTTCGAGTGAAATACCTGGTAATTCATC
>NW_020212868.1:0-1520 GCF_003070985.1 Temnothorax curvispinosus
CAGTTTTTTTTCTCAGTGTAGTTCGCTTACAAACATATACAAACTAGTGTTTCTTATTTAATTCGCTCTCTAATGTCTGTGGCACGGAACGGTCTCTGTTCGGGTGCCGTAAAACGACCTGTCGTTTCTCGAACGCAAACAAGTTAGTCGGGATTCAGGGATTGAGAGATAGGTCCAGAGCGCACAATCATATACAATATATATAATTTATATATATAACCGCAATCCCCTGCGATACTGAGAAAAAAATTAATTTGTTAACTAATAATCTCTCACATAAACAGGTATGGACATTTCGGCTCGGCAAGCGTCCCCTAAATGAAGCAAAAAAACCAATATGGCGTCAGATGTAGTAAACGCTTTTAAACGCTTTAAAACGTGGTTTTTTGGTGTTACATGTTTATTGGTGTTACATGCTTGTTTGTTAAACAGTTTAACACTAGAAGTAATAAATTATTTATTTTTATCATTCAAAGCATGCAGCAATCCTGCGGCATATACGCGGTTGGTTTTATTGCATCTGCAGACGCTGTATTGGTTTTCCGTCTTCACTTGGGTCTCATTTCTTTCCTAATGTGCTAGTGGCATAGAAGTGTTCAAACCTGTTTACATATGATCGTAGCCCAGAGACACGTAGACTGTAGATGTAGTTGATAGTAACTAATAGTAATTAACTATGATCGATATAGGCTGCGTTCGCTTATAACGCGCTATTACCTTGTTCTACATCCTTGTTTTACATGATTTTTTAATGGCTAGTGATAAAGTTAGAATGACGTCATATATTAGCACTATAACAGCGTCTCCCCGAACGCGCACATAGTTTAATTGTACGCAAAATGTCTACAATATGTAAGTGTCGCGCGTGAGATCGAGGCGCAATATTCAGCGCGTGTAGATGCGCAACGGGAAACATGTCAAAAATGGTAGGTGCGGATGTACGGCGCGTAACAATTTATCATGCTTACAATTAGCGGTAATTGTCGCGTGTTTAACAAAGCAGTCCTTTGACGTGCGTAGTGCAGCTCTTGGGGCCGGCCTTTCTGTCGCGGGCGCTAAGTTGACAAACAATTATTCGATATGTACTTAGTAGGCGGTCGCAAATAACGAGACGCGGAAATAGTTCGGCCCACTTTCTTGTCTCATTTATAGATACGCTTATAGCCCCGGCGCGTAAGAATGGTGCGCGAAGTGATCGCGGCAGTGTGAGAGGCACACTGATATAAGTATACTGGAGTATGCACTGATCTCGGCTGGTGCGAGCCAAAAATCCCGATAAAATAAACACTTATGCTTCACCCTTCACCAGAAGTAAGTTGATATAATATTCAAAGTATTCAACCAACTATAATAACTTTTATTAACTAAATTTAATTGATAATCTTTTAAATTATCAAGTTTTCTTTTTTAAGAAGTATAGTTTAAGTTTACATTATTATTAAATTTACTTAAATATCAATTATTTTGATCACCGCGTCATACTACATAATAATATTTATTATCTACATTATTAAATGGTT
>NW_020212869.1:0-3940 GCF_003070985.1 Temnothorax curvispinosus
TCCTCATTGCCGAAAAGAAACACACATCCAGGGCCAATTTCATATTAATGTCTGGATGGGAATTTTGGATAATCAAGTTATCGGGCCGTATTTCTTTCCGGAAAATATTAATGTCACAGCAGAAGTTTATTCCGCTTTCCTGGAGGAAATACTACCTAATTTATTAGAAGATGTTCCATTGGCTGTATTACCAAATATTATCTTTCAACAAGATGGCCATCCTGCTCATACATCGCTTCTCGCTCGTAATATATTACATCAAAGATTTCCTAACAGATGGATAGGCATCCATAGCACTCTGCATGAATGGCCCCCACGCTCTCCTGACCTAACACCTATGGACTTTTTTGTATGGGGTTACATACGAGATCAGGTTTATGAGACACTGCCACCTTGTAGAAACGAGTTCATACAAAAAATAGAAGCAGCATGTCAAGAAATTACACCCGTAATGTTATCGAAAGTGCGAGAAAGCATAATGCGGAGAATCGCGTTATGTGCGGAAGAAAATGGGAGTTATTTTGAACACCTTCTATAATCTTCTGTAAAAATAATACAAATACGATAATTATATTAATGTTATATCAATAAAGTTATTATATAAATATTAATAAAGTTATTGACTATCTCTAATATTAATAATATCGAAAATTTTTTAATATTAATAAAGTTATCGAGTTATCTTATTATACTTAATATATTTATCAAATATTGATAGCGGGCTAAATAAAAGCAAGGCGTGATTGGTGGTGCGCGAATATTATAATAATTAAGGGGGAACATATGAGTAGACCGCAAGAAAAAAAGGTGAAATTCGGGAACTTTTATCTTGGAAACTATTAATTCGATTCGATCCGGGTTTTTTTTTTATTTAAAAGTATCTACATAGAGGCACGTTTACAAATTTTTTTAAGGAAATTCATTCCCTCGGAGCGCTGTTCTTGTGGCCGGCGTAAAATGTGACACGGTTCACGGTTCCCAGAATATCTCGAGAACGGCTGGACCGATTTGCTTCAAATTTATACACAATGTTTTACGATAGTTTTTCTCGTTCCCATCGGGAGAATTTTTTTTACTCAACTAGTTTTTTTTTTATCAGACTATTAAGGTCACATTCATTTTTTGACCCAAATTTTCGACTTTTATAGTCTGATAAAAAAAACAGTTAAGTAAAAAAAAATCTCCCGATGGAAACGAGAAAAACTATCGTAAAATATTGTGTATAAATTTGAAGCAAATCGGTCCAGCTGTTCTCGAGATATTCTGGGAACCGTGAACCGTGTCACATTTTACGTCGGCCACGAGAACAGCGCTCCGAGGAAATGAATTCCCTTAAAAAAATTTGTGAACGTGCCTCAATGTAGATACTTTTAAATAAAAAAACCCGGATCGAATCAAATTAATAGTTTCCAAGATAAAAATTCCCAAATTTCACCTTTTTTTCTTGCGATCTACTCATATGTTCCCCCTTAATTTTAGCACATAATTTTTCCAACACAAATTTATTGGAGTAGTAAAATCCCTTCCCTCGCCCCGATTAATTTAACTTTCAGATGCTGCATAACTGGCTATATTTGAACGAATTTTTGTTGGAAAAATTATACAATGTTAAAATTATGCAAAACATTCAATTTTAATAGACTTCAACATTGATCGGTTAAAACAGAAGCCAAAGTGACAAGGTATGAAAATACATTTTATAAAGTAAACGTGACAAACGAGGGATGCCTTATTTTTCTCTTACGAAGAAAGCTGGATCATAGTCGATCAAAGTTATTATACATTATTATTTTATTATTTCTATTATTTTATTTTACACGGAACGAAATATTTCATACAAAAATTAATATAAATTATATATATATATATATATATATATACAATTATTTCAGAATATTAATATTTCATCATTAACATTAATAATTAATTCAATATACTGATGCTAATAAGCATCTTTATGTAAATAATGCTACTGAATCTCATATAAATCTACAAGGAATTTATTACTGAAAAGTATTCATTAAATATTATGATAATTTGCGTTATATAAACTATGCATTAACATCATATTTAAAATGTATATTTTATAGTGTAGTAGTTATTTTATACTAATAAACCTCTTGTTTATAAGATTAAGATTAAGATTTTTAAGATGCACCAGCATCATTTATATATAAAGAATTATATAATGCTTATTAGTATTGATATATTAAATTAATTATTAATTTAATGATAAATTATTTATTAATGTAACAAAATGAATATTGTAAGATTTGTTAATGGTGATTTCTGCCATTATTTACACTTACATTGAATTAAATTTATTGGCCAACTTATAATTTAAATTTGCACACATATGCTAATTGCTGGCTTTTGTCCTGTGCATAAACATTATGTGCAAAAAATAATTTAAGTAATAAAATTATAATATACTAGCTGGTTACTCGGGCTTCGCCCCGGAGGACATGTGTATTAAGACACGCAAATAGTCTCTTTCTCTCTCTCTTTCTCTCTCTCTCTCTCTCTCTTTCTCTCTCTCTCTCTCTCTCTCTCTCCCTCCCTTCCTCCCTCCCTCCCTCTCTCCCTTTCCCTTTCCCTATCTCTCTCCCTTCCTCCCTTCCCCCCCTCTCTCTCTCTTTCTCTCCCTCCCTCTCTCCCTCTCTTTTTCTCTCACAGGTTATGAAATAAAATTTATTTTATAACCTGTATTGTCATCTCGACTTCTGTTTTAACGTTATTGCTGTTTTAACGTTATCCGTCACAATTGTATTGCAACTTCGGGCGTTACAAAGTTTATTTTATCGTAAAAAAGATATGCGAGTGATTATAGGTGATGCACCGAAGTCAACGCAATTGTGAACGACCATGCGCGCCTGCTCGAATGGGCAACCCGTCATACTGACCTGTATGTCTCTGCAACACCCTGTACTTAATGGCAGTATCGGAAAATTGTCATTACTCTTTTATTTTTTACTTATTATAGGCATCATTTTGCATCAAACTGAGCACACAACTCACACTCTTAATGCTGCAGCAGTTGAGACAAAACGCGTTGTTGCAAAATTACGGAAGAAAGCGGTGACAAGCAAGGAACCATCATCGTCGTTAGTGGCGTCCGTGCTGGGTACGGTGTCGTCTCCTGGTGCTGCACAATTACCGAGTGCTGAGTCATTGAGTCGGACTGTCCTAGGAATCCGTCAAAGGAACAATCCTTTACCGCCTAATCCCAGGAAGAACACATTGTATGAAATACCAGAACACTTTCAAAAGACATTGAAGAGCAGTGTTGGGCATTATTTAGATAAAACTTTATTATATTTAGATAAGAGTAGATTTATTATTTAGATAAGAGTGAGAATAAAATTTTATCGCATAAAATTTTATTCGTTACTTGTAAATAAGGATTTATTCAAATAAATTTTTATCTGCAAATTAGAAATACAATTTTATTTGAATAATTTTTTATCCGAATAAAATATTGCTCGAATAAAAAAGTATTCATGTCTGGCGAATAATTTTTTATTTGGACAATATTTTATTCGTAAATCACGGATAAAAAATTATTCGAATAAAATTGTATTTCTGACTTGCAGATAAAAATTTATTCGAATAAATTCTTATGTACAAATGACAAATAAAATTTTATTGTATAAAATTTCGGTAGAATATAAGGCTATAAGATTAAAAAACAAGGAAAACTTAAAGAAATAGCTAGTTTTGAGTCGGAGTTTTTTTGGAAGCTCAAACATTGATTTTAGCTACGATACAAGGAGAGAAATTTTTTTTGTTAGAGAATTTTTTTTTTTACATTTATTGCTCTGTATAACATCATAAAAAAAAAATACATAAAAATAATACTTGAAAAACGTAGTTTTTGTGTCTATAACAAATTTAAAAAAAATTAATTGCAAAAAAACAAAAAAGTAAAATAAAAATGTCT
>NW_020212870.1:0-383 GCF_003070985.1 Temnothorax curvispinosus
TTTGTGCAATCATTATGTTTATGTGTTTCCTTATTTTCTGTGTGCTTATCTTATGTTAATTATATGTTCGATTGAATTTTCGAATTATTATTTCGTGGCCCTGGAATTTTGGTGCCATGAATGCGGTGTGTAGTGCCGAGTGAAGGCCGCTTCGCTCGACTTTGTTTTGGTTCGCGTGTGGCCGGTATTCGGGAACTTGAGTTTTTCAGTCGCATTCCTGCCTGTTTACGGATTCGGGGGCTGTGTTGATTCGATTTCGGTTGAGTTCCGCGAACGTAAATACCGTTCGATAGTATTGCGACTGGCATATCTCTTCGTCCAAATAATAAGCTTGGAGAATAATAGCGTACTTGGTAATTCCGCGTATTGGGAAAAAGGAAAAA
>NW_020212870.1:483-1518 GCF_003070985.1 Temnothorax curvispinosus
TTTCGAATTATTATTTCGTGGCCCTGGAATTTTGGTGCCATGAATGCGGTGTGTAGTGCCGAGTGAAGGCCGCTTCGCTCGACTTTGTTTTGGTTCGCGTGCGGCCGGTATTCGAGAACTTGAGTTTTTCAGGCGCATTCCTGCCTGTTTACGGTTTCGGGGGCTGTGTTGATTCGATTTCGGTTGAGTTCCGCGAAAGTAAATACCGTTCGATAATATTGCGACTGGCATATCTCTTCGTCCAAATAATAAGCTTGGAGAATAATAGCGTACTTGGTAATTCCGCGTATTGGGAAAAGGAAAAAGACCTTGCTTGTGTCTTCGGTTTCCCGTTCGGTGGGCGTCATAAGGGGCGGCAAATAGGACTCCTATGCGGGAGGACGACTTGCTTGAATCGCCTCTTCGGTGGATGAACCGCCTAACGAAAGAACAGGCGGTTCAACATTTAGAGGATCGGGGGTTAGACACGGCCGGAATTCTGCCAACCTTACGCGCGCGGTTAGCTAGATTTGAGGAAAAGTCGATTCGGGAAAAGATGAACGACCAACCGCCTCCACCCCCACTCCCGCCTGCTATCGAAATACAGACCGCTAGTCCGCAGGGAGCCCCGGGGGCGACCCCGAAGGACAAGGCGACGGGAAGGGAGGACCCCTTCGTGAGTCTGGGGGCGTACAATTTTCCGCCTGACTCCCACAAAACATGGGGGGACACTTATCATCGGGCACCCCCGCCGCGAATAGAGTACCCACCGCGCCACGATAGAGGAAATACGCGCGGATCCGCGGCCGAGGCTTACAATATAATGAGAAAATGGAACCTCCACTTTTCCGAACAACGTGGTAGCGACGCGGAAGCATTTTTGTTACGAATTAAGGAGGCCCGCTCCATTATTCACGTAGATGACGCCGAACTATTTAAGTGCTTGCCACTATTCCTCTCGGGTACCGCGTTATATTGGGTAAGATTAGAAAGCGAAAATTGGCGGGATTTCGAGCACGCGTGGCGCAGTCGATTTGGCGATCCGGACTATTTAAC
>NW_020212871.1:0-9245 GCF_003070985.1 Temnothorax curvispinosus
TCTGGAAGGGTTATCACGTGTGATAATTGGTTCTCTTCTGTAGAGTGCTTCCAGAAGATGAACGACACTTACAATTTGAAGATGATCGGAACTTTGAGGAAAAATAAAAGACAAATACCTGAAACATTTAAGCACACTGCTTCGGTTGGTACAATGAGAGTAGGCTACGCTGGTCAACTCTCCTTGACTTCCTACTGTCCGAAAAAAAACAAAATCGTGCTCCTGTTATCGTCAGTACACAAATCTGTCAAGATGTACAATGATAAATCGAAACCAGAAACTATTTTATACTATAACAAAAATAAATCCGGGACAGATGTCTTCGATCAGATGTGTAGTAATTATTCGTGTGCACGAAGAACATCACGATGGCCGTTGCGTCTATTTTTTGGAATTATCGATCAGGCTGGATTCAATGCCTGCATTTTGTGGAATTTGCTAGCTAATCACGATGTTTTGAATTGCAGCGCTTTTTTGGCTAAATTGAGTCTTTCTTTGATAAAGCCTCATTTGAACGATCGAATGCAGCTAACACGACTGCCTAAAGCAACGAAATCAAACATTCGAATTATCTTGGGAGAAAACGTTGTTGTGAATAATACTCTTCGGCCAACTAAAATGGACAAGAGAAAGCGCTGTGCTTTCTGCGATTTCAAAAAAAATAAAAAAACTTTTGTCTGCTGTGCGAAATGCCGTATGCCTGTGTGTGAAGAGCACAGACATGAGTTATGTTTTGACTGTGCACAATAATTTAGCTTCGATATTACTATAATTTTTTCATATTTTTGTAATTTTTTATAATTTTGTAATAAATAATTGTGATTGATTACATTTTCATGAATAAAATTGATTAAAAATGAATAAAATGTGTATTTTACTGTAATTTGTACCTATTTACGTATTTTCAAAAAACGTGATTTTAATGCTCAAAACTTAAGCATCCCATTAATTTATACATACTTCTAATATTTTTTTATTTAAAGTACTATTCTTAAACTTTAATTTCCCGTTTAATTTTTTAAAATATATTAATTTTTGCCAAAGTTACGATTTTTTGAAAAAAAAAAGGTTTATTCTTCACGTTTTTATTTGTTTATATAAATATATTGTTTAAACAAATGAAAAAATCGGCAATATAGCGATTGATCCTTAAAGTAGAATAGTTAATAAGGTAACATGAATTTTTTCAGATTTTTTTAGAACACTTTAAAGTATTTTTTAGGCGTCGGACACGAGTGACTCGACGTTACCAATTACAGGTGCCGAAAAAGACGTTACAAGCGAAGGGTTAATATCTCTAAAATTATTTCCAGATATCTTCCAGATATCTTCTGTACCAACTATTGATATTTTTCAAACACTGTTCTATCTTTAAGATGTCTCGCTTGAGATTCCTTTTATGTGCATGTAATTTTGATTGGTAATACAGTTTAGGGAGTTAGGCATTGATACATTACATATGTACAAATACATATATATATTTTTTTTTTACATTTTATATATATTTTATATACATATAAAAAGAGGAACTTAAAATAAATTAATAAAACGATATGTCAATAATTTCATGCACACATAACTTTGATGATAACAATTTCATATCTGTTTGTCGAAAATTTTATATATAATTATTGTTAACAGATAAAAAATCTTTTAAACCCGCGCGTTATTGTCTTATTGTTAAACCAAACGGCATACGTGTCATCATTATTTAATCGTGGCATAAAAATCTGAGATTTTGTGTCGAAGATCTTTCTATTTCTCTGAAGGTATAAATCACCCTGTACGCATATAACGAAAACAGTTTATGCTAAACACAAGATTATTATCGCACTAAGCTACGATTATAGGTACAATTTTGTATGACGTGTGTGTGTTCCGCTAAATCGCGAAATATTTTCTCGATATGCATTTCATTTTGTAATACAATCTTTGTATTCCGCGTTTCCTCCTGTGTTCCAATGTAGCAATGTAATTTCCACGGAGGGAGTTAACGCTGAGAAATATAGCGCTTTGCAGACCGTGTCAGAATTTGTATCTGGTGCAGATATATCGGATTGCGCGTCGGACATCGACTTTCGCGATGTCCTTTTGGGTATCGTCAAAGATTCTTCGTCTTCCGGCGTTCTTTTCCGATATTCCTCTCCGCTGGTCGAGTCGCCGTGCACTTTTATACGTAACGTTCCTTTCGACTCGATATTTCTCTCTCTCTCTCTCTCTCTCTCTCTCTCGTGCGCGCGCTCGCTGTCTCAATTTACCTATATATATATATTTATATCTATTTCTTTGCGGGGATCGAGGAACAGTCGTTTCGCCATTTCTGCAACTTCGGCTCTGCCCGCCCAAGGATTTTCAATATCCTCGAAATACGCGGCTCTCTTTGAAATTCAGATATTGCGAGCAGAGGACCCTTTCGGCGGTAGTTGCACCTCAAATTTGCACAGGCCAGACCGAGCCTGCGAGCAGTCAGTCGACGAAATTATTGCGCCCCGCGATATCCTCGCGACACGGGTGCTATCAATCATGCGTATACAAGTTCGACCAACGAGACTGACCTAATCCGCGAAAAAGATTCCCATTTAATGAGATCGACTTTGCAAATTAGTTTTAATTCAGGTTGATTCCGACGTCGATTTAAATAATGCAAGAATTGAGAGGAAGGGAAGCATCGAACTCGGCAGGAATCTCTCTTGTAACAATTAACGGTTAACATTATATAACGAGTTACTAAATAGTAACTAGTTTACAGCGAATTTTATAGATTTCTCCGTTTTCTGCATGAAACGCGATAATCTAGACAACGCCGGGATTTCGTATATCTTTACAATTTTTATAATACCTAATAACACACGAATTTAAATAAAATTGGGATTGACCCTAAAATTTATTTCGGATTTACAAGCGATGCGTTTGTAATAGAAACTATTAATTTCTCCGAGCCTTATTTACTCGCGAAATTTTAGTAATAAACGGGAGAACTAAAGTTGTACGGTGCGCGTGTGTTTCATATTTAGCAAACGCGTTTCCAGTTCCTCGTTGAGCGCCATGTAAAATGTAACTTTCTGGGAGATGTCGAAGAATACATTCCCCGATATGTTTAAGGAAGGGCCAAGACTCGCGCCCTCGTCGACATAAATACATAATTCGTCATTTTACATTGCACGAGAAATGTTAACGTATTTCATTTTTGACAAAAGATAGGATTTTGAAGCCTCGTGAAGCTAAAGACTTTACGAGGGGGATCTCGTTTCGAGCTCGTTCTAAGGCGGCTCAAAGTCCGATACTAATTTTTCGGTATTTCCCACGTCAACGAGCGAGAGCTTTGGTTGACGAGGGTTATCACCGAAGACGTTCCTCGAGCCACGATCAATACTCAATGTACCGCCGGCGTGGCAAAAAGGCGAGGAAGAGACTCGAGGTATTTCTCGAGAATGAAATCCCGTCATCGACAACCCCACGGTGCTAGGCGACGGCGGCGGACAGTTCGATGGCGGTGGATCGACAGTAATTGGCGACTGCCGGAGAGTCTGCTGCCGTCGGCCGCGAACTTTGAACTTTCGAAAAATACAGTTATACGCGACAATCAATATAGCGCGACGAGGGAACACCTGGACACCGCGAAGCGCGGAATCCTACGCGTTTAACCGCGACATTTCGCGGCGTTTCGAACCGCGACGAGGGTGCGTCGCGAGAGGGTGATCGCGAGGGGGACAAATGCTGACGGATTTCACCACGGTGGCGGCGGCGCGGGCGGTGACGACGACGACGACGACGGTGGGCGAAGGAGGTGGGGCAGGCTGATGCTGTGGGTGGTGCTCGCGTGTTTCGCGAAAAAGAAAAGCGCGGAAGTTCAGCGCGAGTCTCTCGGCGTAACAGGTGGTTAAACAGGGGCTGTAAAGCAGCTCGCAAGCGGCGCGAGAAGGGACGGAGGGAACGGGGGAGGTGCGCCGGCGGGGGGGGGGGGGGGGGGGGGGGTGGCATCGGGGGAGGAAGTCGAGGGAAGGGTTAAAAAGGTCGGACTTGGCGAGGTGCAGTCGAGAGATCGCGGCCTCTCCGTCCCCCCTCCCCCCCCTCCCCCCTTTCCTTACGCTCGCGCAACACGAATTGCGAATTAATTGTCCGGGTTATTTCGCGCGCTTTCGTAACTTGCGCGCCGTTCGCGGCAAAATCGAACGAGCGAACCGTGTCTCGCCGAAAAGAGAAATAGAGGATCGTGCGTTATCGGCTATAAGTTTGAAATTTATCGCGATGGAAGATATTTAGGGGATTATCGTGAGCCACCGAAACACACATCGCCGCAGTTAAAATTAATTAGAGTCGGAACGGGCCGCGCAAAATTGTCCATATTTTATTTAGGGATTGCCGCGTTAAATCAACGTAATAACGATAACAAATTCCATTCCAAACTATTATAGGTGTCGCATATTCAAGCTAGAGTAAGGAAGGGCTATTTGAGTCAGTTAAAGAAAAAATCGGATAAAAAATGTTCAAGACAAAAAGCTCCTCTCTGTCTTGAAATTTTTTTATCCGATTTTTTTAACTGCGCACTCAAGTAGCCCCTTCATCTTATCCTACGTCAAATTGCTGCACTTAAAGATCGAAATGAGCGTGAAGATCTCGGTATGACGATTACGATAAAAAGAATTTACAATATATATTAAGTTGATCCGTTCGTCCCGAAAGGATCCTACTTTCCTCACGTTACCGAGATCTCTCGCGCGCGCACTTAATTTATCGATCGTCGCGACGATCGTAAAAAGCATCTCCAGGAGAGTATCTCGGAGATCCACGAATCTCGCCACGGGTGGGCGCGCAGCGGTCTTAATTAATTCGATCCTGCAGCCCTTCCGTAGCTCGATGCCATTTCCATCGTTGCACGGTCGCTCGTTCATGGACTACGGGGGAACGAGGGGGGGGGCAGGTTCCGCGCGCCTCGGGCGACGAAAGGAAATTGGCTCGGCTCGGAGACGTCCTGCCTCGGACGGAACATCCTTAATACCGTAAAGTAAGTTTAATGGAGGATGCAGTCGCCCACCGACGCCTACTAGGTGTTTGAGGATATCGCGCGCTCCCTCGGTTCGTAAACCAAGTTAAACATTTAAATGGCACAGTAATAAATATCCGTATTAAGTTGCGCTTAAGTGCCCGAATTAGCGCAGACGTTTAAGCAACAACGATCGAGTTGGGATTTAAATGATAAATATTACATGACGCTTTCCTCCAAATATCGAAGAGTCGGGTGTAGGGTCTTATTTAATCTTGCTACGTCATTTTTTTTTTTAATACGGAAAATTAATAAGAAATGTAAAAATTATATGTTTTATATGTATATATGTATATAACTAATATATTTAATAATTTTCCGTCGTGATTTGTCAATGTCAATTGCAATTCGGTTATCCAGAACTCTTCGTTAATCTGAACGAAGAGACACGCGAGGCATAGCAAAGCATTCGTCAGCGTTTAACAAATTCGCAATTCGTGCGTAACAATTAAATTCGAAATGATGGAGAGTAAAGGGGACAGACAGAGAGAACGGAGTAACATGGGAAACCGAACAGTGGAGAAGCTGAGAATCTCGGAACCTGCGAGCAGCAGAAGAAGGATGGCGCACGGAGGGATGGCGCAAAGTGATCGCTGGAGGGTTGAAAGGAAGGTGGTTTAAGTAAGAAAAGAGGGTGAGCAAGAAGCTTGCGGAGAGAGGATGGGAGAAGCTGGATCGGACAGCGGAGGGCGGCGGGGGAGACAGGGAGCTCATCAGACGCGTCAGTTGCCCCTGGCGCCGCGTTTCATCCCCTCGAACTACGCGTTTCCAGTGTCTCCAGAGTCTTTTCCGTCCTCTCTCTCTCCTCATCGGCGCCCCGCTTATTTCCCCTTCCCGCATTTCACCCGACATTTCGTACCGCACTCTGGGGGGATGCGCGCAATTTTGCGTCGTCGCTTAATCCGCGTGCGCTTCCGGTACGCTTTCTAATACTCGGATAAACGTACCTTTAATCGTCTTTGCGAACGAAATATTATACAGAATGAGACTCTCCCAAAACGCGTCGTCCTAGCTTAAACGCGGTTAAGTGGTTTTTTTCAGCAGCAGCAGCAGCGTTTTGAATTTCAGAGAACAATATGATGTTACATTTGCGTCCCGTGAGACTCGGTTTGTGAAAATTCTCTCCATTACCTGCAACTTAGAAACTTAATTTTAACGTCATTTAGAAGATTAATTCTTATCTTATACAATCAAATTTAAACGATAGCGTTATTATATGACACTTAATATGTTTTATATTAAGAAATATTATTAGGATATATTCCTTGAGCTTTATTATTCAGAAACTTATTTTTATAACATTTTTATAGCTAGCAGACTAAAACTGTCGCGCCTGCGACACTCTGGAAAATTTACACACCATGATTTGACTTTGTCGCAGAAATTTCCAATCACAATTAGCAGTTAGTGTTTCAAAGAACATTTTTCTGCTTCTATACTTGACCATCGCGACGAATAACCGAAGAGATCGAAGAGACACGACGACAGAATCGACACAAATCTTGTTTTTCTCGTCGAAGGAGGCGATCCGTATAGTTGCTAGGAGATCCGCTTTCCTTCAGAGGAGAGAAAGATCCACTCTCTCGCCATTATCCGCGCCAGAGGATCACCGCGGGCGACGTTGAAACGCGCAGCGCGGCGCAGGATCAAAGTGCAATCTAATCGCATAATGGTCGGAGTATTAGGGCAGCCGCCCGCCGCAGTCGCCTCCCCCTTTCTCCCCCCTTCACCGCCCCGCGCTCATAGACGAGGCGGTAATTAAGGAGCACGGATCGGCCGCGCCGCTCCTTATTACAAGCCGGAACCGACGTTCGTGGCGTGAATTGATCTCCCACCGACGTCCTGATGACCCACGGGATGCTAATTACTCTCGGCCACGCGTTCGTTCCTTATTTTCACGCTCCCCTGATTCGACGTTTCTGCCTCTCGTGTGTCAATTGGAGGCCGTAATAAGGGGATACGTAACAAGAGCGTGCCTCTCGTTCTTTTTCCGAGAGGAAAAAGAATATTCCCTTACGAAACGCGAGAATTTCTAATCGCCCTATCAAATCGAGAGATTCCCTTAAACTAAATCCTACCCCGCACGTTTCTATTAAATAATAATTATAATACAGTACTATAGAATATAAATTAAATCTTGCTTCTCTCGTTGAAGAAAGAATTTTACATTTTTATTACAATATGCAATATACAGAACATAGAGTTCATCGTATTCTTTATATGCGAGAAGATATATCCAAAGATTTCCGGAATGGTTTGATAAATATATTATATTTGCACGAAACAATCATTGTATTGTGAAATTTCCAGCATCATTGACAACCAATTCGTCAGAATCTTCAAATTCAGGGGAATTTTAACCCAAGAGGTCGAAACCACCGACTCCTATTCCCCGTAACAAGAACGATCGTGAAGATTGGTCGCCATTGAGCAGACCGCGGTGGAATGATACCCTCGTTTGTTCGGTGAACGATTTCGAAAATTGGGAACCACCGGCCAAGATTCACTAGATCGTTAGATCGTTAGACACGTAGTCAAGCATAGGGATAGCTAACTATCGTAATCACGCTCGGTATACCTTTCCACGATCTGGCCGCGCGCGCGCGCCTATTAATTGCGTGTTTCTTTACGATCACACGTACTTCGGAAACCCTTGCCTTTCCCCCGCGCGAGATCACATGCACATGCACCTGCACGCTTGCAAGCCCTCATTATATAAATTTATCACGTGTTTATAGTATCCCAATTTTATTCGACGAGAACCTCCGAAATCCCTTCATCGGAAGGAACGCCTATTATTATCATCGTTTCCCAGACAATCTTCCTCATCTGAATTTCATCAAAACAATCGACGATCGTTACGGATGATTCGATAAACAACAGACGAAAATACAACTCGGATATCGTTAACCAATCGCGAGAAAATTTGAATTAAAACTATTTTTTAATGGCGTAATGCTATCTCGCCCGTTCGTTTCGGAAGAATTTACGAGCGAAATTTATTAAAGTCAAGTAGTTGTTGTCAAGTAGTTGTGGCCAATCGTGCTGTGAGTTACTTTTCGTTCCGTGAATGGAAATTCAGTAATACAAATAAGTTGGCTCTGACGTCCTCGATACCACCTGACAACAGGGATATGTTTACTTTTGATTATTCCGATTACGATTTGAGGGAGTACATAAAGTAAATGTATTATATATTTTATTCTATATAATATTTACAATAAAGATAATTTAAGGCTAATAAATGTTTATTTTACGATATGAAGGAATAGTATCATCGGTGTTGTTGATATTTATTAAGATAAAAATAAGCAAAAGAAAATTGTAAGAGATTACTATTAAGAGAAAAGATTTTTAAGAGAAATAATGTTTCGAAATATTTCGTCAAATTGTAACTTGTCTCACAAGACGAGAGATGGGAAACACACGAACGGACATTATTATTTTTAATTTTGTTGTTAAATAACTAAAGATCAAGTTCTTTTCGTCCGTTTGAAAATGCGATACGGAACGTGGAACGTTCCCTTTTAATTGTCCCGTTATTTAACGTTTTCTTAAAAAACGTATCTCTTGGCGTCAGTCGCGCGTCGATCTTGTTCAGGGGATTTCCTCGAATTTTTTCCTTGGACTCTCGTTCTAAACAACTCTCGCGCGATCCACACCTGCTATAATCAATCGAAATTGGCCGTGTGCTACTCACGAGGAGGAGGTGGATAGATAGCTGTTCACAGCGCCCTGTGATCTGGCGCGTTAACCGGCGACGTCAGGACAATGATTAGCTCGGGTGTAGCGCAGGTGCATCCTCCCGTAAACAAGTAGCCCCCTCGTATATCCGATCCCCTCGGGATTTTTTTCGAATTCCCGAACTGCCCTGAGGGTGGGGGCCTCTCTCTCTCGGTAAGCAGATTCTTGTTATCCGCTCGGAAGTTCTGCACACGCACGTTTCCTCTTCGGAGAACGCGGATGCGACACGCAATTTTCAATTCCACGGTGTAATTAATTTAGCGAAAGCGAGAGGCGGGGGCGAGGGGAGGCGAACCGGGAAGAAGGTGACGGCTTGGTTAATTGCTCGCCAACGTACGTGTCCGAATTTCAACGAAGCCGCCACGCCTCGTATGCGTGGGTGTATACGTGCATGTGTGTGTATGTGTGTATGTGTGTGTGTGTGTGTGTGTGTGTGTGTGTGTGTGTGTGTGTGTGT
>NW_020212872.1:0-1489 GCF_003070985.1 Temnothorax curvispinosus
AAAAAACATGACAGCAATTTCTCTGTCGTAAGTAAACACCGGATACAGAATGACCATAATTTTAAGTGGTCAAATCCGAAAATATTACACAAAGAACCTCACTGGAAAATGAGAGAGATCGCTGAAATGTTCTTTATAAAGAAATATAAGAACACGATTAATTTAAAAAAAGATACCGAGAACTTAAACTCGATATACGACAGTGTCATCATGTCTGTTTAAGTGTTTATTTTTATACCTCGGGACACCTTGTTTCTTTCTTTGTCCGCTCAGTCTCCCAAGCACTCGCATACATGTAACATGTCGCAACGAAGAATCCGTCATACGCGAAAATTCATTACGGAATTCGTAAGTTTTTCTTGATCGTCGCTTTCTCTCCTCATATCATTGTTGCTACAAATTAAGATTGGTCCGCAGCTGACCTTTATGGCCATGCGGGAACATGCTCGTGAACTCAGGAATCTGTATTAATTATGTGACGAGTCAATAGATGATATAGGTATTGCTCACTATTTAACGTCGTTAATTTAATATTTATCTCGATTCATTTATATTGTTTGTTTTTTCTTGCTGTTCCTGTTTCAGTTCGCACTTGAAAAGGGCTCGAATCTTGAGCCGAAACGTCGTACATTTTTGTACATATTGCGCCAGTTAATCGAGAAATAAATTGAATTGCTGATTTTATTCACTGGCGGACGAAATTATTACCGATATTTTACTTTTTCATAATAGCAGGTTATCCTAATAAGTCATGTGAGCTTCTTGGACTAAAAAATTACGATTGGAGTTGGCTGCGAAACGTACAATAAGCATTATTCTTCCTGAAGATCCTATTCTTGTCGAAGTTAAAAAGTATTTACATATGTCAGAATCTATTATCGAAGATCCTCTACAATGGTGGAATAAATTAATAAATGAAGTTGTCACTGCCGAATTTGTACAAATTGGTATGCTGCTTTTATGCCTTACCGCAATTACAAGTTCAGCATTTGAATGCGCGTTTTCTTCTGCAGGTTTGCTTATCACAGCAAAACGTTCTTCGTTAAAACCATCAAAATCTAATAAAATATTATTTATTTGCGGTAATTTCAAATTCATAAAAGATATGTATTTAAAGTCAGTAAAATAAGTTTTACATTAAGTATATTATTCATATTATTTATACAACTTAATATGTAAAGAAATATTTAATAAGTAAGAGAGAAGGAAGTCTGATATCTGATGGTTATATACAGTGAATTACATTTTATTTTTGTTACGTATGATGGTCAGGAATAACATTTTAAGATAAATTTTTTTTTTGTGAAAGAAAAGACATTAGTAATGCTAATGAAATGATCGTATTTTGAAAACAAGTGCTGAGTATTTATTGTTTGCTATTTTTGTTCATTCCGATAAATTATCACTCGCCAATTATTATATAAATATATTATATATATATATATATCTGTTTCTATATAATCTATATTTGTAACTTCGTAATTAATAC
>NW_020212873.1:0-2053 GCF_003070985.1 Temnothorax curvispinosus
AAGCCTAATCGTCCGCAATGCGCATACGCAGATATCGATAACCATATAGTACTATTTCATGACAACTGACAGTTGACGTAGCCCTACGTCTAGTTTCCTTCGCTGAATACTTTAACATGAAATAGTACTATATGGTTATCGATATCTGCGTATGCGCATTGCGGACGATTAGGCTTTACTACCTTTCTCTCTCGCGCAATTAACGTTTCTCTCTCGCACGATGTCGGACACAGACTCGATGTTCAATGCCTCTTCCATATACGTTCTATTCTAATAGACGTAGTTCTACGTGTTAATTGCGGCACAGTTGTTACTGTGCTTGTTTTTTTTTTGTTTATTTTTTTTTTCGTTGGAGGGGAAAATCTTCGTTTCGCCCCTCTAAAAGTGATAATCTTCTAATTTTTGCCAAGGCAATTACCTTCCGATTTTCTCTTTTACAAGGACAAGACATCCTGGAGTCCGTACTCCTGAATGTGTGGGATTCAATGGAGGTACATCGCATAAGATACTACCATCCATCGCCTACCCACTAAAAACCCCTCCATTTTTTTATTCTTATTTTTTTTTATTTTTTTTATTGTTTGAATAATAATACACAAATAAATTTTAAAATTAATAAAACAAACCTTTTTTGATAAGCATTCCACAGCCATGAAGGTATGGTGTATCCAATTTTCTTTTTTAAAGTTATTTTATTTTTAAATTTATATAATTAATTATGTTTATTTACCTTTATTTTTCCATCTCAATCCTTACGATCTACCATCCTTGTCTTTGCCTTTTCTTTTAATATTACCTTTACTTTCCATTATTGTCTTTTCTTCTTCAGTATTTATAAATGTACCATCTTTCCTTCCTATTTTGTTGTATTCGAAGCTACAGTTTTATCATTCTATTCAGTTATTATCATTATTGGTTTATGATATGAGAAATAACTGATATATCTTTTGCATTGTAAATTTTCCATGTGTCTTGTGAACACCATATCAATACATGAACCACCCAGTGTTGTTGATGCTTTTTCAGATATTAGATGCATTCCGAACTCATTTGTCATAAACTCTATAAACTTTTCGTTTTCATGCTTGATTATATCCAAGTTAAAGTCTCCGGATAATATAATGGGTATATCTTTATTTCTTTCATTTTCCATTAAAGTTTCTTTTTTATCTTCGTTTATCCTGTATCTATGTAATTTATAACGTATAAAATTTTTTATATTCTCTATGGAGGTGTTTGGATTTATGTATACTCCCAACATTAAACATTTCTTTTTGCCAAATATGGCTTCAATTGCGCATATATCACCATATTTGTCTACATCTTTTAATTGTTTTTTATATTCATCTCTAATTCTTTTTAGCATATAAGATGTCGCTTTTGTACTCGCTCTATTCCTCTCGTATATGCAAACACCTCCTGCTCTCACATTTTTTCGTTTGTACTGTGTTATCCTTTTAAATCCTTCGATATTCATTTCCTCTTCTTCATTCAGCCACGTTTCATTTAAAAATAACAAGTCGATATTTTGTACTATATTATCTGATTCCAAGTCTTCTCGATGTGCTCTCAGGCTTTGTACATTATAACATATTAACGAATTGTTTGCTTTTAAAAGAAATTTCTTAGCTTCTTCGCAAACAGTTCTTAATTTATATTTTCGCAAACGTTGCATTTCGTTTTTTAAATCAATTATTTTTGGTGAATTGGTACCATTACTGTGATAGAATTTATAATCATTTTTTTCGTTAGTTAAAAATAACCCCTCAATAGATGTTACTCTCGAAAGCGCAACATAAACTAGCTGTTGATCCTGACTTTTATGATAGTTAAAAACAATTTCGTTGTACGTTCCTCCCTGTGACTTGTGGATAGTCAAGGCACTAGCCGGTGACAACGGAAATTGAATTCGTTTACATTTGATTTTAGACGTAATAGTGATGGTTGCATGTCTTTTTGAAATTGGAGTCCACGTTTTTAACAAAACTCCTGCTCTGCTTTCTATCAATGATTTGGATTTGCATCTTAATTTTGCACCAATTTCTTTTTTATT
>NW_020212874.1:0-2477 GCF_003070985.1 Temnothorax curvispinosus
ATATAAGTTTTACATACCCATATATAGAGCATATATAATCATATATGGTTATCTATCGCCATATATGATCAGATCTTGTGTCATGTATAATGTACGATGTGATCATATATGGCGATAGATAACCATATATGATTATATATGCTCTATACATGGGCATGTAAAACTTATATCTGTTCATATCTCATTTATATATGTTCATATACTGTCAGATATGAATATTTTTCCCGGATATTTTATATCATTATATCCCAATCTGGTCATATATAGACAGATCTGATCATGTTTCATATCATTTCCGGCCGTATATGAACATATACAATCATATACAGCATCGTGTCTTGTCATATATGATCATATACAGTGCCGAAACAGTTATGTATGGCCACATATAATTATATTTGATAATACATGGCCGAACATTCTTTATATACGACCATGTGAGGCCAGATACGATTATGTATAGTGTCATATCTGCTACACATAATAATATGTCTGACCATATATGAACTTATATGATCAGATCTTCTTGTGCTATGTATAATGTACGATCTGATCATATATGGCGATAGATAACCATATATGATTATATATGCTTTATATATGGGCATGTAAAACTTATATCTGTTCATATCTCATTTATATATGTTCATATATATATATCATATATGTTTATATATGTTCATATACTATCAGATATGAAAATTTTTTCTCGGGATAGGCGTACGGCGTTGGCGAGACGGTTCTTCTTTTGGCACGGTAGTAAGTTCGATTATGCGACACGAAAAGTGTAACGAAAATTTTCGACCAATTGGCGTACGAAATGAAACTTCTTTAATTGGTACGATAGTAAGTTCGATTGTGCGACACGAAAAAACGTCACGAAATAGTGTCACGAAAATTCGACCAACAGGCGTACAAAGTAAAACTCCTTTTGGATCGGTAAGTAAATTCGATTTTGCGACTCAAAAACGCGTCACAAAAATTCGATCAGGCGTACAGCACTGGCAAGACGGATATAGTGAGAACTGCGTATAACACTATATTTTCAAGTTGCGGGCGGCTTTCGAGTGACTAATTCCGTTGCACTGTTTTTGTATTAATTTCAGAAAAGTTATGGCAAAGCCTTGCCTTCAGAAGTTTTACTTCTAACGCGCGTGGCGACCACACGCATGTTATTTTTTTAGAATAGACACGTATGCATGGTGCATAAACTCTGTATCCGTTTGCAAGTTGAGACTATTTTTTTGTAGCTTGATATAAGACATCTCTGAAACAAGTCTTTTTCCTAAATATCGTTCCCTATCTAAGATTTCAACGTTCTCCCAATCAAATTCGTGGTCGAAATTAATTCTATGTTCAGTAATAACAAATTAGGTTGTTGTATTTCTGCGAATATGGTTACGATGTTCCGAAATTCTCGTTTTTAATTGCCTCATCGTCTGACCAACATATGACGCGTCGCAATTTTTACATGAAATTTTATACACCACATTTTTATTTGATTGGATAGGGAGAATATCCTTCTGCACTTTAATAAACTTATCAAGTTTATTCAGACTATAGAACGACAAGTTAACATCTGTAACAACTCTTTTAAATTTTTCGGATATATTAGAGACATATGGTACTGTAAACCATATACGTTGTCTCTCTTCGTTTGTTGATGGAGGTTTATTCTGTTTTCGAGTGCATTTGTTTAGCAGAGATTTAATTCTAGTATTAATAGTGTTAAAAATGAATTTCAACGGGTAGTCGTTCTCTAAGAGAGTGTCTATTACGAATTTAAGATTTTTTAAATGATATTTCGGATGTGAAAGTAGAAATGCCCTATCGACCATGCCCATAACTGTGCCTCTTTTTTGGAAAATAGGGTGCTACGATAAGAAATTAAGATAACGGCCTGAGAACGTCGGTTTATGAAACCAATCAAATTCGAGAGTATTATTGTTTTTTATCATTGTTACATCTGAAAAGTTTAATCTGTCACCTCCTATTTCACAGGTAAATTGTAACCTAGGGTGATAAGAATTAAATACCTGTAGTATTGTGTCAATCGAATTGAATGGTACAGCCATAGCAATATCATCTACGTATCTGAAGTAAAACGGTAAAAACAGTGTAAGTGATCGCAACACCCTACTTTCCAGATCCTGCATCACCATATCGGCAGCAATGGGAGACAACGGAGAGCCCATGGAAGAACCAAATTTTTGTTTGTATATTGTGTTATCGAAAGTAAAGTACGTTGAATCTAAAATTAATTGTATAGCCTGCGTGAATTCGTCCTTAGGAATATTGCACTTGTTAGAAATGTATGCCCATCTATTAGAGATACTTTCCAGTACTAAATTTGTAGAAATGTTAGTGAATAGCGATATTGCATCTAATGAAATAAGAACATGTTAGAAACACGTTAATATCGTAAGAAAAATTTTATTAGTAATATTCGTTCGTCAATAAAAGGCAGTATTTTCGCT
>NW_020212875.1:0-2433 GCF_003070985.1 Temnothorax curvispinosus
GCTGTCTCACTCGTTTTACTTTTTCCGGATCCGAAACTCCGTAACATTCCTGAGGGATAATAGAACAAACAAGAGAAAGGATTAATGTAACAGCGTTTGGTGAACAACGATCTAGCAAACAATACTTGCTTCTAATATTTTACGTTGCTCAGTCGTTCTCACGTTCTAAAATTTAAACAAATGTTAAAATGTTCGACGAGTGATAACCAATTGTTAACAATGACGAGATTCTGTCATTTCAAAAATAAGAACAATATTGCGATATACATATAGTGATCGCAAGCCACCAGCTCAACAATTTAATGTATCTTACTGAATTTGGTCGGATTTTCTTCTGGGGAAAGAAAGACACGAAAGCTTTAGAATAAGAACTGAAGAAGTAAAGATTCTTGGTGAAATGATAATTAGTCATGATTTAATTCTTATTAGAAGGAAGAGGTGATATCTATTTGTCGTAATTAGATTTTATTTATAAGGGATATAGGGAATAGAAAGTCGGGTTTGAATAACGGATACTGATATTTCTAAAATAAATAATAAATATTTATTACAATTTATATATATATATAGAATTTAGTATTTAGAATTTAGAATTTAGAATTTAGAATTGAGAATGGACAATTTAGAATTACTGAGTAGTTTAATTTATGGAATCGTGTTACTGTACATCTGTACAAAGTTACCTTTTTTTAAAAAAAAGGTAAAGGAAGGCGCCAAGTACACGCATAGTAGTGTATATGTTGTTACCTCGACAACAAAAACAGTGGTAGTATTATACCTCAAAAAAATCTAAGTAACAAGTAGTAGACGTAATTTTTGTATTTCGAAAAATCTCGAAAAAGCCTAAGCAGTAGTATCTTTACCTCGAAAAAACCGAAGTAACAAGTAGTAGACGTAATCTTTGTATCTCGAAAAATCTCGAAAAAACCTAAACAGTATAGTATTTTTATTTCCAAATATATTGTTACCTCGAAAAAAAAAACAGTGGTAATATTATACCTCAAAAAAATCTAAGTAACAAGTGGTAGACATAATCTTTGTATCTCGAAAAATCTCGAAAAAATCTAAGCAGTAGTATCTTTACCTAGAAAAAACCGAAGTAACAAGTGGTAGACGTAATCTTTGTATGTCAAAAAATCTCGAAAAAACCTAAGCAGTAGTATTTTTATGTCCAAAAATTATAACTCAAGTGATACAAATCACAAAATTACGTTATCTTATCAAAGATGAGTCGCGGTTCAAGTGATCTATTACAATTACAAAAAAAAATGATTTTTTTTTTTAATTACAGTGCCAATTACAGAGAGAACATTATTTTTTGAGATACAAAGATTACGTCTATCTCTTGTTACTTAGGTTATTTCGAGGTATAATATTATCACTGTTTTTTTTCGAGTTTAAATACAAAGTTTATTTTCAATAGAGTAAAAGATTGAATCATGAAGAATTACAGAGGTAACAGTACAAAATACAAATATTTTATTAAAATATTTAAACCCAACACACACAAGGGAATACAAGGTATTTAAATACCAAGTTTATATATGTATTTTAAAAGATTTAACCACATCGCAAAGAATTACAGAGGTAACAGTACAAAATAAGAATATTTTATTAAAATACATAAATTTTTCTTGTCAAAAAACTTGGCGCTGCTAGAAAGTGAGAGAGAGAGAGAGAGAGAGAGAGAGAGAGACCTTTTATCCTATACTTAATCATAAGTTGCATTATTCGAGAGAGAGAGAGAAAGAGAGAGAGAGAGAGAGAGACCTTTTACAAATGTAAATATTACTTATTCTATATTTATTTTATATTTCTTCTATACTTAATTCTAATCGCTTTAAGAATCTAAACTTATCCTATACTTAATCATAAGACGCATTATTCACCGTCACACACACACACACACACACACACACATCACTTGCTCGCATAAACACACCACGCTGACCTAATTTTCAGGTCTAGCAACGCCAAGTTTTTTGACAAGAAAAATTTATGTATTTTAATAAAATATTTTTATTTTTTGTACTGTTACCTCTGTAATTCTTTGCGATGAGATTAAATCTTTTAAAATACATATATAAACTTTGTATTTACATACCTTGTATTCCCTTGTTGGGTTTAAATATTTTAATAAAATATTTGTATTTTGTACTGTTACCTCTGTGCAATTCTTCATGATTCAATCTTTTATTCTAATCGAAGAAAAGCAAAATATTATACCTCGAAAAAACCTAAGTAACAAGTGGTAGACGTAATCTTTGTATCTCGAAAATATGTTTTCTCTGTAATTGGTACTTATTACTGCTAAATATCATGTTTTATTAATAAATTTTACCTAAAATAAATATATACATATCATTTAATTCTTTTATACTGAGAGAGATTAATTTAAAATCATGTAACAAATTACCAGATATAAGGAATTAA
>NW_020212876.1:0-5449 GCF_003070985.1 Temnothorax curvispinosus
AAATTAGCGCTATTCACAGGCCTTGTAAACATATTTAGTAACAACGAGGATTCTTTGAATTGAGCTCTGTCTTAAAATCGCATCAATTGAAGTGAATCCATTGCTGAGTGCTAAAATTATACAATTTTATCCGTCACAACGAATAGACCAAGAGGAATGCTTTTTCCAGTCGATGGTTTCGAATGTTGCTGACATATCTATTTCGTTGCAAATGCATCATTATGAAATGATGATCGGTAGTAAATGAAAGATATGTGAATTAAAAAGATGTGTACATTAACTAAACAGTATCTTTGTTTGATTACAAACTATCTTCATCTAATTTTTTAGTGAAAATGTCCGAATAATTTGCGTTAGTATTTCTGTGTAAAAAAATATGACGATTATATTACAGTATATCTGACGATTTTAACATAATTATAGAGGTAGGGTGTCTAAATGGTTATCGTTCCATCCAAATGTAGCTTTTATACTATTCGGATAGTATCGATATTTTATGCTGCTTAGAAACAAGTAAAAAGTATTTTAAGACACTTGTATCGTTTCCAGAATATAAAAACTTGTGTTTAGATTACAGATATACGTTTTGGGTATTTCGTTACAAATGTATCATTGTGAAATGATGATCGGTAGTAAATGAGAGATATGTGAATTAAAAATATGTACATTACCTAACCCTTCATCTGATTTTTTAATTTTAGTAGTGACAATGTCCGAATAATTTTGCGTTAGTATTCCTGTGTAAAAAAATATGACAATTATACGATTATATTAAAATAATCAATAAATCAATACAATAAATCTGAAAAATGTTAGAAAATGAAACAATTGTTTAAAGGTATCCTGTATATCATAGTATCTATTTGCTTTGCCTGTATGGAATGTTAATAACGCGTCAGATAATATAATCATTAAAGTAATATTTCTTAAATGTATATTTCATACTTAATTTTATTTCATAAATACTATCACATTTATTCCTATGAATCGTTTTCATTACGCTATTATGATTTTAACATAATTGTAGAGGTATAATAGGATGTGTAAATTATTACCGTTCCATCCAAATGTAGCTTTTATAGTATTATTTATTGTATCGATACCTTAAGCTGTTTATAAAAAAGTAAAATGTATTTTAAGACGAGAGAAAGTAATAGAGATAGAAAACGAAGAAAGAAGGACAAGAAAAGAAACAGTATAGAGAAAGGTATTATATATTACAAAAATATTTATTATATATATTGCAAATATATTTAAATTTATATATTAGTTAACTTCTTTATATACACTACCGCTCAATAATTTCAATATGCAAAAGAGTCGTTGATTTCTCTGTAAAAGATGAACATCATGATACGTGTTTTGCACAGAAATGAATGCACTAGCTGTTATAAACATTTCACTTGCATGCATCGCATTTTTATATAAATAATATATAAAAATGCAATGCATGCAAACGTATAACAGCAAATCTATTCATTTCTGTACAAAACATATGTATCATGTTCATCCTTTACAGAGAAATTAACAAATATAGGGGTATATTGAAATTAATGAGCGGTAGTGTATATAAAGAAGTTAACTAATATATAAATTTAAATATATTAATTAAGAGATGGAGAGATGGGAGGAAGGAAGGGCAGGGAAAAGTGAAAGAGGAAGAAAAATGGAAGATAAGGGGGAAGAAGGGATAAAGCAATGAAAGCGAAGGTAAGAGAGCTAGAAAGGTGGAGAGAGTTAGAAGAGAGAGACAGAAGGAGGAACAATGTAGTAGTGAAAAGGTGGAGGTGGTGAAGGGAAGGCTAAAGGAAGCGGTAGGGAAGCTATGGCTAGAGATGGGGCTAGAGAGAGGAATAGAAGAGGTAAAAGAGGTAGGAAGAAAAACGGGGAAAGAAAAGAAGATGGTTTTAGTTAGGTTAAAAGATAGAGTAAGAAAAAGAGAGGTAACGCAGAGAAAGAATGTGTGGAAAGGGAGGATGGAAAAAATAGAGGATGACATGACCTTGAAAAAAAGAAAAATGTAATGGAGTCTGAAGAGGATAACTGAGAAGGAGAGAAAGAATAGAAGGAGAGCTTGGGTAAAGTACGGAAAGATTTGGATAGAGGAGAAGTGGTGGAGTTGGGATGAGGAAAAAGAAGTCCTGACAAATGGAAGGGAAAATGAGAAAGAGGAACAAGAAGAAGGAGGGGGGGAAGAAAAAGGAACAGAGGAAGAGGGAAAGAGTAGAAAAAAGGGAGACAAAAAAATGAAAAGGGAGGATAGTGAGAAGAGAGGAAAAACGATGAGAGGGTAGAGGGGAGAGAAGAGGGAGGAGAGGGAGAGTAGGAAAAAAAGGAGTGTGGTGAGGCTGAGGGGAGGGGGAAAAGGAGTCAGAGAGAGTAAAGTGGGGAAAGTAAAAAGGAGTGAAAGAGAGGAAAAAGAGGGGAGAAAAAGAAAAGGGGGAAGAAAAGAATTAAAGAGGGAGGAAAAAAAGGAAGGAACAGAAAGGAAGCCTAAAAATAAACTTTTGGAATGTAGCGGGAGTGAAGGAAAAACAGGAAGAGTTTTGGGAAAGGATAAAAGAGTGGAATGTCGGGGTTGGTGGAGACGTGGCTGGAACGAGAGGAATGGGAGAAGATGAAGAATAGGGTGCCAAAGAAGTTCTGGAGTATACAGGGTGCAAAGAAAGAAAGAGTTGGAGGAAAAGGAAAAGCAATAGGTGGAATAATGATGGAAGTCAGAGAAGGGTTAGAAGAGGAAGAAGAATGGGTGGAGGAGGAGGGATTAATGATTAGAGAAGATGGAAGAAAGAGAAATGGAGATTGGCAACAGTTTACGTAAGCGCAACTTGGACAAGATGGGTAAGATAAAATCGGTAAAAGAGGAAGAAGGGAGAGAGGAGAGATGGATAGTGGGGGCGATTTCAATGTGAGAACAGGGGAGAAAGGAGCGCTGGAGGATGGAAAAGAAGGAGCTGAAAGAAAATCGAAAGATAAAATGATAAATAGGTAGGAGGAAGGGCTGATTAGATGGGTGGAAGAGGAAATGTGGGAAATTATGAACGGAGCAAAGGAGGGAGGTGAAGAGGGGAAGACGACTTTTACAGGAGGAAGGGGGGAAATAGCCCAGCAAACGAAAAAAGATTGAAAAAAATTAAAACAAGATTGCCAGGAATTCAATTAAGGACTTTCCGAATTCCATTCTGTCCAAAAAAGGGATTGAAATAGTTTCAATATCATGGAATTCCTTATTTTGGAAAGAATTTGTCTTTTTTGAATCCCATCCAATTCCGACACAAAAATATTATACCACTGAATGCCAGGTTAGGGATTGGAAAGTTTCGTGATGAATTCCATTGAATACCATTGATTCCGTTAACGAAATGAATACCATTAAACGCCAAACTAGGAATTAAAAATTTCCGTATTGAATTCCATTGAATTCCGTCTATATTCTGACAATAAAATGAATACCATTGAATGCCAGGATAGGGATTGAAAAGTGTCCGTGTTGAACTCTGTGGCGGTACGCGCCAACAATAATACACGCCCGCGCGGTATCTGCATTACCGGCATTTCGCGTCGACGCCGCTAGACGTCGCATCGCCGGGGCATCTTCTCGAGTTCAAAGTTTCGTCTCGACCGCTATGTAAAGAGACCCCCTACGGTGCCTGACAGATCTTACAAATCTCATTTTCGGGCTAATTGCCCGTCGGCAGTAGTGCGTGTAATGACCTTATAGGCATACACAAAAGCTCACCGACGAACAACGGCGCTTGGTCGCCCAACGGAGGCGCGAGACGTTTCCTAAACCATATCTAATGCCATGCAATTCCATAACCTTTACGGATTCCATAGGATTGGATGGAATTAAAAATGTCTTTTTTTGGATTCCATGGGATTGGACCATCTCATTTCGAATCCCATCTAATTTCATCTAATTCCGCCAAAAAAGGGATTCAAAGGTATTAAAAAATTTTAATATTTTTTAATCCTTTTGCGTTTGCTGGGAGTGATCAATTACGCAATAGGAGATAGAAAAGCTTGGGAAATAGTGACAAGATTACAGGTGGGGTGTGAGGTAGATTCGGATCACAAATCAGTAGCAGTATGGTTGAACAAAGGGGGTGGTGGTGAGAGAAGAGGGACAATAGCGGAGGAAGAGAGGTGGGTGGAAAAGACGGATTAGTCGGAAGAGGCAAAAAAAGAAGTTTTGAAGAAGGACGGAGGAGGTAGAAATAGGTAGGAGGCAATAGATAAAGAGGTCAAAAAGTTGACAAAAAGAATTAAGATATGGAAGTAAGGGTGAGAAGAGTAAAAAGAAAGGCAGAAGAAAAAGGAGTATGGTGGGATGGGGACTGTAGGAAGAAGAGGGAGGAGATAAAAAAATTATTAAGAGACTGGAAAAGAGGAAGAAAACACAAAGAAGATCATAAGAGAAGAAAGGAGTATAAGGAAAAGTGTGAGGAAAAAGGAAGAAAAAAGAGAAATCTGCTGAAAGAGGCAAGAGAGGCGAGAACAGAGAAGCAGGTGTGGGAAGTAATAAACAAGGAAAGGAGAAGAAGGGTAGAAATTAATTGGGAGATAACATTAGAGGAGTGGGATAAATACTTTAGGGAGATTTTAGAAGGAACGGAATACAAGCGAAGGCTAGGAGAAGGAGAGGAGGGAGAGCAGGGGTCGGAGGGGGAAGTAGAGAAAGAGAAGGAGATAGGATGGGAGGAAGTAGAGACAGTGCTAAAAGGGCTAAAAAAAGGTAAAGCGGCGGAAGAGAACAAAATAGAAAATAAAGTGTGGAGTTATGGGGGAAGTGGTTTAAGAAAGGCGTTATGGGAGAGTATGGAAAGAAGAGGGTTTTCCAGAGGCGTGGAAGGACGGAGTAATCGTTCCGATAGCAAAAAAGAGGGGCAAAAGAGGTGAGTGAGCATAGAGGGACGCGTCAATATTAGCAAATAGGTTGAGGGAAGAGATGGTGGAGAAGGGGATGATCCCAGAAAGCTAAGCAGGGTTTAAGAAGAGGAGAGGAGTGGTGGACAACATTTACACACTGAATTATACGATAGGGAAGCGATTAAAGAGGAAAAAGAAAGTAGTGGTTGCTTTTGTAGATCCAAGGGCAGCATTTGATTCAGTGGATAGGAGGGTTTTGGGAAGATGTCTGAAAGAACTAGGGGTGAGTGAGAGATTGGGAAAGAGAATCATGGAAATATACGAGAAAACAAGGAGTGTAGTGAGGGTGAAGAAAAGATACGGATGGAAATTTTGGACAGCAAGAGGGGTAAACGGAAAAATTGACAGAGCCGATCAGGATTTAAACTTGAAACCTTTCGTTTTCTACCTTCGTAGTCTGTTACTGTGTGTTGCTTCACAATTGCTTTACCCCACATAGCAAAATGTTGGTAGTATGCCGACAGCATGCCAGTAAATTTATCTCATAATTTCGCAGCAAGATCTCCTTGTGCTGTGTTTT
>NW_020212877.1:0-6126 GCF_003070985.1 Temnothorax curvispinosus
ATTTTACGGAAACGTAGTGAGAGGCAAAGGGACTCACGTTAAAAAAGCACCCTGATTTTACGGAAACGTAGTGAAAGGCGAGGGGACTCACGTTAAAAAAGCACCCCGATTTTACGGAAACGTAGTGAGAGGCGAAGGGACTCACGTTAAAAAAGCACCCTGATTTTACGGAAACGTAATGAAAGGCGAGGGGACTCACGTTAAAAAAGCACCCCAATAAGGAGTTTAAAACCGTACTGCAACCTCTACGTGGTAAACTCTGGAAACTATAAAAATTAAAAAGTATACATATTATAGGCTAATTGCAGACGTACATATGTGCTAGTAAAGTTACATCGAACACCCGCAACGCGGAATGGTACTGCACTGTGCGCCGGAGTGACACAACGCTTACGATTTTCGTATTTTTAACTATGTTCCACCATTTAAAAAAAATTGAAAAAAATATATGTTATAGTGGACACTTTAAGAGAAATTTTCGTAAAAATTTCAAAAGGGTACCTCAAAAATATCACCCTAAAAAAAAAATATTAAAAAATTCAAATATTTTTTTTTGGTCTTTTTTTTGGCAAACATTTTGGACATTTTTTTTTAATTAGTTTTATTAGTCTACATAACATATATTTTTTTCATCAAGATCGGTCAAGTGGTTTTCGAGAAAAATACATTTCTTTATTTTACTTTCTCCCTGCATAACTTCTAAAAAAGTGGATTTTTTAAAATAATATTTGGTGGAAAGTTTTATCATATTGGTACTAACTTGTGACATTAATGTCAGCTCTGTATGATCAAGGGCCGATTTCACATGCTTAGGCTCCGCTAGGCCCTTTGGTTTTAATTTGATTCTTATTAAAACGTATTTTTGTTTAAATAATGTTTAAATAATATTTGCGGTAAAATTTGTTTTTTTATTTGTCGAACTTAACATGTAAAATATTTGATTCAAATTAAAAAAAAAATAATATAGTCATATAAGATTATATATGATCAGATCAGAATATTGCATCTCAAAGTATCCGATAGATGGCATTCGATGTGATCTGTTTCTCGTAATTAAAATTTGACAAAGAGTGTTATAAGATAACGGTATCAAGAAGACACGACACTGTCTCGGAATGACAGAATTTTTGTATCAGTTATATCGTGAAGTCCACTCTTATAATAAAGTAGCACGCTTAAAAAATAAAATTTTATATAATCTTGTTTAAATTTATAAATTGGTATAAATTTAAATTTAAAACAAAATTATATAAAATTCTAATAAAATCAAATAACATTTATATATGACAAATTTGACTTATATGACAAATTTGACTTATATGATTATATTTGACTTATATGATTATATTTGACTTATATGATTATATTTAACAAATTAATTTTGAATTTATTACCTTATTTAATCCACATTTGGCAAATTAAAACCATATTAACTCTGCATTTCCTTAGGTCTGTGCGGCTGATTTTGCATACTTTAACAAAGCAAGGTCCAGTTTAATCCATATATAGATTAAATAAGATGGGGTACTTTAATTTGATTTAAATATGACATATTTAAATTATAATTGATTTGCAAATTCGATTCTAATAAGATTCTTAATAAATTCATATAAGCTTTTAATACGGTTTTAATACAATCGTTTTTCGCGGGAGACGATGAAAAAAGAAAGAAGAACGTGATAATTAGGGTCGAGAAGAAGAGATGGGGAGGAGGTAGCTCGAATATGAATAAGGTGAAGCAATTTTTTACAGATGGGCTTAAGGTGAGGGCAGAGGTAAAGGAGGTGAACCAGATAGGACATAGAGGGGAGTGGATAACACTCCTCGTAAAGATGGGAAGCGAAAGAGATAGCAGGAAAGTGCTGGAAGCGAGAAGGAAAGAAGGAAGTAGGATGAAGGTAAAGATAGATGCAGATAAGTCGGTGGAAGATAGGATCAAAGAAGGAAAAGAGAGGGAAAAGAGAAAAGAAAGGAAAGAGGAGGAAAGTGGGGGAACCAGGAGGTCGGCGGAGGACGAGATCGTAGAGAAGATGGAAGACCAGCTGCTGATGAGCACGGACGAGGACGAAGCGGAGCAAAAGAGGAAGAGAGAGGGAAGGTCCTAGAAGGGGTGGGATGGGTAATAGGATATGTAAGGTCGTAAAAAGGCCAGGTGATAAGTTGGGATAAGGGATTTATGTAAAGGGTTGGGTACGTCCCTATAAAACGCCATGTGAAATGTGTATTATATGTTTATATGAATAATATGTAAGGGTTTGGGAATGTTTGCCCAATAAAACGCCTTTTCAACCCCGGAAGGGGAGAGAATAAAGGATTGAAATTGAATTAGTAGAAGAAGATGGTACAATAAAAAATTGGGGTTTTTATTAAAATCAAGTTGGGTCTTATTGGGTCCAAAGTGCACGCCGGATCCTAAATTTAGTTAGCTTATTTGATGATCCCCTCCAAACCATAAAAGCATTGGTTCCCGAGATACTACAGTGCGAAAGTTAAATTGGGATACCCTGTATATGCGTTTATTCCTAACATTAGATCACTTGAAACTTCGAGATTTAAATCTGAAATTTTAGTAAAGCCGAAAATCTTATAGATTACATAATCTGTGTAATATAGTATATAATACATATATTATTATTGAATTTGTATTCAATATCAAACATATTAAATATGCGCATGTAAAAGGCATTAAAATATAAACCAAAATTTGATATAGAGAGTGTAAATTTTAACATGTATAAATGAATGTATACATGAAATAAATGTAAATAAATATAAGCATCAAATTATCTTGATGGTTAAATCACGTTATTAAATTCTAGTTAGATAACCATGAATCGTTGATTTACTTTCTCTTTATAACGTTACACATATATAGAAATAGTATATTATATTAATTACATAATTAATGTCGAAACTATGCAAATCACAACAAATAAATTTCAACTTTTATATCTTTTCCGACGCTGAAAGTTTTATCCTACATCTTTGACACAAATAATCCTCGATCTATTGCCCACTCGGCATGTAACATTTCAGAAACATTTCTGCAAAATTTCATTTGAAATATTACACCTTTCATCAATATTTCAGAAATATTTCACGACCGTTTCTGCAACATTTCTGCAATGTTTCAATCGGCACAATTATTTCAAATGCAACTTTGCTGAGAAATTTCGGCAATATTTCGGTAATATTACTGAAATATTTCTGAAATATATCTACGAAATATTGCAGAAACACTTCAGAGATATTTCAAATACATTTTACACTGAGAAAAATGGTATTAGAAAACAAAATTTTGTTACTGACGCAAAAACTATTTGTTGATATGTGAAAAATGAAATATTTTGTTACCAAAACAAAAAAAAATATATTAAGCCATGTGCGTATAGCTGCCGCGCGTTTGTCCGAAGTCTGCTCAGCCGGTCTCCCATCCAAGTAGTATACCGGCACCTTGTTGCTTGACATCGATGATTGAACAGGGTAGTGGTGATCCTCTGACTCTGACGCTTCTTTCTTTATTATACTTGCTTATTTTGATGAGCATAAAGCTATCGCATAACAATATTAACAATACAGATATACGAATAAATCTTTTTTGCTAGTCAATGTCAAATATTAATTTATATTAAATATTATTAAGTACATTGAAACATTCAAAATATAATATAAATATAAATATAATATAATATAATATATAATATAATATAAATATAATATAATATAAATATAAATATAATATAAATATAACGCGTGCAATGTAAATGTAAATAATAGTTTTATCATGTATCAGAAATGTTTCTAAACCATTATATCTGCAATATTTCTTCTGCAATATTGTAGAAATTCACTGCCTGCAATTCAATTTTTCATTACTACGCAATTTTTCAGAAATTTTTCAGAAATATTGTAAATGCAATTTTGCGTTTGATATGTTACAGAAATATTATTCGTGCAATGCAAACGTAATATTACTTTTATAATGTTTCAGAAATATTTCTGAAATATTGCATCTGCTACATTTTTTTTGCAATATTACAGAAACTTACAAATATTGTAAACAACTTTCTGAAAGATTTCAGAAATATTGTTAATGCAATATTATAGAAAACATGATGCAGGTACATTTCTGAAATATTTCAGATGCATAGTTACAAATGAAATGTTAATGAAATATTTCTGCACCATTTCCGAATATTTCAATATTTCAGCAACATAACATGCCGAGTGGGTGTATACGTACTGTAATAATCGCGTCTAGAATGCGTGAAGGTCTCACATCATTCATCATGTAATAGTACGTATCATTTTATGAGATCTCTAAAAGTAATTACGAATACCTACAGGTGACAAACAGAATTCAGTACGCCATAATAAGAGAGGTTTTTAATCACTTATATAGGTAGGGGAAACCGGGGCTCGTTGGCACCGTTTTCACAATTTCGGCATTTAAGTTTTTATACAACTAATTATCATGATTAAACAGTACTAATATGATAGAGAGAACCTTTCTCTACATTCTCATGCCAGGAACGCGCCTGTATACTGTATAGTTTCTTTGTAAGTGAAATACGAACATGCTGCATTGAAGCCAACTTGCCCCGATAGTAGGGTAAGTTGGCTATGCGACAAAAGTCCATGTTAAATTAATGAAAACGTAATAGAAATACAAAACGGGTAACAGATACGTACTTCTTGATAAAGATTGTAACTTTTAAAGTTATTTTGTAATGATCGAATAGCAAAATACTGTTGCAGAAAAACAATTGTAAACTATTTTAGATGTAGCTTTCTTCAACATAAAAATATTAATATAAATATATATCAGCATTGTAGGTAGCAAATAACATACACAGGTCTTACGCGCGCGGCAACAACAAGTCAAGCTAAGCGTGCCTTGATATAAGCCAACATACCCCATCCCTACGTTTAATTTTAGTCATTTTATTACAATAAATTACTGTTGTTCCTCAAAATAACATGTCATATAGTAACAGAACGTTTCTTTTAACTAATGATACGTCACTTTGATTTACTTCTCAAGCTGAAGAACAATAATACGATATTTTGAAAAACTCGAAAATTTACATGCCACCTCTTGAATCAGAATTTTCTCTTTTTCTATTGTAATACTTGTTTGATTAAAATAAAACTTTGGGAAAAGTACCTATAAGAGATATTTTGTGATATAACTTTTTCATTGTTTTTTTCGCTATAAATATACATAAACGGAACCATTGCCAACTTGCCTCTTGTGCCAACGAGCACCGGTCTCCCCTATTGCAACCACTGTACTATGATGTTAAAAGAAATTTCTATACTATATAATACAATATTAAAATAGCATTTAAAAATCAGTTCTTTTCCATACTTTTTAATCATTTTAATCTTACGTTCTTTTAATCTTTTATAATTGTGTGAAACATTTGAAGATGTCAAACTGTCAGATAACTCTGATTCATGATGTAAATATATAAAGACATAACATATATCTGATTAAAAAATATCTATCTCAAAAGGGGAAGATATTAATGGATCTTGTATATGTAACAAATAAAAGGTGTGTTTCTCTTTTTCTCTTTTTTTTTCGTGGATGTTGTAATGTGAAAATAGAACTTTTATAACTGATTTTAAAGTGTTTTACAATTATTTGATAATTTACGAATTGAAAAGAAAGGTGAGGGAGAAGAAAGAGAAGGAAGGAAAAGGAATGAGAAGGAAAGGGTGTGGGGGGAGGGGGGGAGAGAGAGAGAGAGAGAGAGAGAGAGAAAGAGAGAGAGAGAGAGAGCATCCAGCACATTTCGTAAAACTATACCCAAAGACGAGTAATAATATAAGGAAAAAACTGATTTATTATCCATAATTAAATACATGAAAAGAGTTTACATGATTATTCTTTTTGACATCAAAATATGATTGTGTGTCTGTGTGAGACATAAGAAATCGGAAACTTAAAAAAAAACGGTTTGATGTGTCAGACGTTAGACGATGCATGAAATCCATAAATACTTGTATAGTCACAACTATATGTAGGTTTCTTATGATATGTATTATATGTGGCACGGATTTTGTAAACGTCACACGAGTGAAAGGAAAGATAGATACGTCTTAATCTCATAATCATTA
>NW_020212878.1:0-1053 GCF_003070985.1 Temnothorax curvispinosus
AGACGAATTGCTTAAACTAGCTTAGAATATAATACTTAGATCTAACGAGCGTCTTGCATTGACGCAAGAAGTATGATTAATTGCTCGTCGCCTCGCTGTTGACCGGTAAAACGCATAGTTTTACGATGGGCCTTTGGTATTCGGAAGTGGCCGTTTTCACGGTCACTACGCGCGTGAAACCGTCGGGCCCGGGATGGCATTGCGTTATGCGGCCGAGCTCCCATTTGCACGGGGGCAACGTGGGGTTGCGCAAGAGGACGAGTTGTCCGAGACTGATCGGCGGTTTGACCGTTCGCCATTTTGCTCGTTGTTGTAGAGTGTTCACGTAGTCGTTACTCCACATTTTCCAAAATTTTTCTGTAATGTGTCGGACTAATTGCCATCGCGACAAACGATTCTCGTTGAGCTCGAGCAAAGATGGTTCCGGGTTGACCGTGAGAGCGGATCCGACCAAAAAATGACCGGGGGTGAGACATTCGTAGTCATCGAGGGTGTCGGCGAGAGGAGCGATCGGTCGAGAATTCAGACACGCTTCGATTCTACACAATAAGGTCGAGAATTCTTCGAAGGTTAAAGTGTGAGTCCCTAAGACGCGACGCAAATGAGTTTTGACACTCCGCACGCCCGCCTCCCATAGTTCGCCGAAATGCGGGGCTGAAGGGGGGAGGAAATTCCACGTAATGTTATCTGACGCGGTTAAATTTAGAAAATTTGGGTCTTGAACGGCGGATTTGTACGCTCGATGCATTTCTCGGTCTGCCCCGACGAAGGTAGTTCCGTTATCGGAATACATACATTGCGGAAGACCGCGACGAGCGCAGAACCGGGAATAAGCGTTTAGAAACGCGGGAGTGGAGTAATCGCCAACCAATTCTAGGTGGATAGCCTTAGTCGCAAGACAAACAAATAAGGCTATGTACGCGTTGCGGGATGTAATACCGCGACCGGAGGAAGCGCGAATAAGAACTGGTCCCGCATAATCCACACCGCAGTGCAGAAAACTGCGAATTGTCGAGGTTACGCGTGGCTCGGGCAGATTGCCCATGATTTGAG
>NW_020212879.1:0-4562 GCF_003070985.1 Temnothorax curvispinosus
TAGTCGTGCGGCGTAAGGCCGTCAAAGCTCGGTGCGTATCTAGCTAGATCGGTACTAATGGCCATACAACACAGGCCAACGCGGAACACACGTTCCCGAACGCGGGTATGCTCGGCTACGGGGATATCTTAATACCGATCTGCCGAGTGTTTGCGGAGAATGAGGAAAATTAATGTAATAATATGGGACAACGGTGCGAGACCGACCCCCGGGTCGTTTATGTCCCCGTTGCACGTGATCCCACGTCGAGAACCAGGCTGCAGTTCAGCCGTGCCTTTATGACTTCGGAGACCCTAACCATCTAAATTACTCAGGAATCCTGCTATATATATTTATATATTAACTAATTTTTAGAAGATATATTTGCTTTTATGAAAACATAAAGAAATATATACATATGCAGGATTTATTTCTGTTTATGTCGAATCTTTCCATTCGACAAAAAAGAAATACCAGGAGAAAAATGAAAAATCATTATTGCTACAAAAAAATAGAAGTTTAAATATTTTTTTAAACTATAAAGAATATGCGTTTCTTTTAAGACATTTACTCTCTAAATCTGAATCAGTGATTTGGCCGATGGGGTCCGCGGAGGAGAGGAGGGTGTCCGCGTTTCCGGCCAAAGATCCGCGGAAGAGGGGAGGGGGAGATTCGTGTTCTAGGGCGAGGGTCCGCGGGGGGAGGGGGGAAGGTGTCTGCGTTCTAGGGCAAGGGTTCCGCGGGGAGGGGACGCGCGTCGGTTATGGCGCGAGGTATTACAAAGGCTAGCGGACGCCGTTCGGCTGCTGGAATTTTATCGGCAAATATAAACAAAATAGACAGTTAGATCGCGAGACACTCGCCTCTGCAATGATCTCATTTTTCTAGAACATGTGAGCCGCCATTCGGTTACGGTGTCTCACACTACAAAAGCGAGCGCCGATGGTCCGACGACGGCTTAAAGATAAAATAGCCGAGGTAAACAATCGATAAAATTTGTCGTCGATGTAACCGTCGCGGAGTCCTCTTCATGTTTTTTTTTTTTTTTTTTCTAAGAAGAGCCGCTGCCGATAAGTCTAATTAAATTACCTCGTTAACCTCTGTCACACTAGGAAAACGTTCTCTTTATAAAGCGCGTCCACGTGATCTCGAGAATTAATCCAAATTAAACGCAGCCTCGCCCTTCGTCTGCCCGAGAAGATATATGCAGCTCGGACGTTGGTCGCCATCGAGAGAAAGAGAGAAAGAGAGAACTCACGTAATCCGCTTCCATCGTGAAAACTAATGTCGCGTGCAAGGGTTAGTGTCACGCCGATATATGATTAACTCCCTTGCGCGCAAAGGGATGGCCGAAACAACCCTTCCCACGCGCATAATTTTCTCGTCACACGTGCCGACTTTAGAGATGTTGACTGAACGCTCGGGATTATTCCGGATTTGTCGTCATTTTACGTCACACGACTGATGTACGATTTAGTTGCCATTCTAAGTTACGTTGCGGTAATACAGTAAACAGCAGATCTCTGCGAAGCGTAACCTAAGATTAATATAGATTACTTCTGGCGTTTGCCAGAGATTTACGTCGGAAATTCGTGATACGCATGCGTCAGATATCATGTTACATTACAGCATTACGTAATAACCTCTTTAATGGGATAGAAGTAGGAATATGAAGGAATTGATATGGAATAGTGCGTCAGCAAATAAATTTTAATGATGTGGTAAATAATTTCAAGAGTGCCATCAAATTTTTGTTAATCTAAAAAGAAAACATATCTTTATATTCCTGTGAGGAGAAAATCAAATGCAACTTCGTCAAAGAAGATAACATTTTGTAATATAATTATACATAATACACGTAATATAGAAGGACCTATTGGACTCATTAAAATAAAAGCTGCACGTTACAGAAAACCGACAACAACGTCTGCATTGGAAAACAAGGCGAGAGATAAAGTGTTCACGGTAGCCAAAACAATCTTATTTTTACCCTCGACGGTCGTGGTTTAATTAAGCAAACGGGCCGTGATTTCTTACAACGGTCTGATACGCGAGACGTTATCTCCAGACGAAGAAATTAATTAACCGTCGTTTCTCGATGCTCTAATCGGCGTAACGCGAGCAAATACGGCATGCGTCGCGCCGTTCGATCGGTCGCGAGATCGAATCCGCGAGGACGAATTCCCTCCACGAAAGACGCGACGCAGAATCGGCGTTTTAATCGGTTACACGAGCTCGAGCTAAAATTTTCATCTCGCGGCTCTCGAAACTAAATTAACGGCCGATCGATACGTCTCGACGAGTGCGCTCATAATTTCAACCGGGAGGAATTCCCAGCCGCTAATATAAATCTACCTCATCGATGTAGTTACGGTGGGTGGATCGATGTGACTATCTTATACTGACTATTTTCGTCACACTTAATAATTAATGAATAAACATTATTTATATGGCAATACCTCCTCTCTAACTTTTTAAATTATTAATTTATTTTATAAAACTCATACTATCAACCGAAGATAATTAACAGCCCATCAATAACAGCAAACTTAAAAAATAAGTAAAATCATCACTAAATCACAATTTAAAAGAGATCATTAAAAATATTTCAATATACATTTCAATACTTCTCTAAAAAGATCGCTTAGAATTTTTTCATGATATATATTTTGTGGTAAATCCTTACCTACAGCTTCCATTATCTTGGGTACTTTCTCTATGTCCACTATTAGAAGAAAGATTTTCGACTACATCTTATTAATTCTGGTAACGAGCGAAGGGTTAATCATTAAATATTAACTGATCAGCGTTAATCAACGTCGGGATGCAACTGAGCCTTAGGATCTCCCGTGAAACTTAAAGTGACGCAGAGTAATACTCGGTGGGACGAAGGCAAACGTGTTGACTGTACGTCCGGACGTACGCGCATAATTCTCGAGAGTGTTACGTGACCGGCTGCTGTAACCGCGCGTGTCCGCGTCTGCGGCGCGGCGCGGCGAAATCACGCGCAATTAGGCGCAAGCTATTGCGGGAGCAAAACGCGAGACGCGATGTGCGCGATTTAACAATTCCGTATGAGCGCGCCGTCGCATTAATCAACGTCAGATACGGCGACCGATTACGCCCCCGATGGCCCCGATATGCATCGCGAATATCCTCGTTGTTACAAGCGCGGCTTAGTATCCACGGATTTCCGGTATGATTCGATCCCAGATCCCCGAAACAGCCGACCATCTTTTTGCACACAAAAACACCGTGGTTGGTAGTCTCGTTGATGTCCTATCGCACGCGACATTATTACAGTTGGAATTGTGTACCTCGCGTATAGCGTATTTGCAGGTTTTCAAAAATTTACAAACTTGCAAATATTTGATGCATTGTGATGTTTATTCATGTCGTGCGACACAAGCACGCACATTTTTTTTTTTTTTTTTTTTTAGATATAAACCTGGAATCCTGTATGAATCCTATATATTATTCGCAAACAGTTTTTATGAAGTATCACCTCTGTTAATATTAACATCTTTTTTTACTCCAAATTTCATACATATTTGACAGTCATTATATTTCCGTCAAAAGTAAATTTTTAAAAATTATAATTCTAAAAATTCACATGACAAATGTCGCTCTGTAATATATAGTGCAAAGCAGGATATACTTTATTTTTTGGAAAAGTAATCCTGAAATTTTGTATAAGGATTATTCTCAAGCGACCGATTACGACCGATTATGCACTTGCATTTCTCTTTACAAAATAATATCATATTTTTACATATCATTTTCATCGTACTTTTTCCAACAAAATCTGAAATACCTCGCATATGTTTAATTAAAATTACATTTCGGCGTTAAAAATTCACATATGGCGAATGTGCCATCCATTTACATCATTTAAACCAGGATACGCAGAGCATACAGAGATGACGAGATACAGAGATCTCTAAAACGAATTCGCATATTACCTCTTGAACTTCTCCAAAATTTGCTCCCTAATCCTCCCTGATTTCTCGCATCTCGTCTTCACCCGAGAGATGTAGGGAGACCGGGAGACTTCACGCTCGCCGTGAATTATTCTCGCTTATACTCGGAATATCCGCCTAACCGATTACCAGAGCGCGAAATAGGAAACGGTTAGGCTCGCCTAGGCGGCCGACGGATTATTAAATTTAATACGGCCAATTACTTCGAGGAGAGCGACGAAAGCTAATAGCCGTGGACGATGGCGTCGCGGTCCTTAGGGCCCACTGGAAGAAAGTGGCTCGACGATACACACAGAAAGTGAGAGAGAGAGAAGCGTGAGCGAGAGAGAGAAACACGGTCCCTAATGACGCCGTTAAATCAAACAGTCGTGCCATTATTAACTGCGGACAGATCTAACGGCGGACGAGCGCGAGAAATACCACCTCGAGTGGTGGCCGAGAATAAGCACTCTCGCAGAACGCGGCGGTTAGGCAGTTGCGAAATTGTTCGGCTGCCACGAAGAAAAGCGCTCGCTTTTGCTCGCGAAGATTGTGCGGTATACGTGAAATTTCGTGAAGGCATTCGTAATTGCTACGGACACAGGGAGGATATGCAGCGACCGC
>NW_020212880.1:0-2126 GCF_003070985.1 Temnothorax curvispinosus
TCCGTTTCCTACTGTGTCCGATCGACACTGTGTCCGATTCATTCAACTTGCTGTGTCCGATTTATTCTGTGCGCAACTGGGACGCTCCCTAATTACAATCCTAATGTTTTATTCTTAATTACAAAGGCGGCCACTGTGTGCCGTCATATCTGTGCCACTTCTGCGTGCGCGGATTCCGGCTGCCACTTCTTGTAAGCTGACAACAGAACTAAAATTATAAATATATAATATCCACAGACTTTTATACTAGACCATTAACATCTATGGACGCACTGCCGAAAAACTGATGCGAGTGCGAGGTGCAAGTGTTAGTGAAGGGTGCGGCCATATTGAATTAACAATAAGTCACTATCGGGTGTTCAGTTGCTCATGATGTGCGTTTATCTGCATTCGTTATTACAGTACATAACGAAGCAGGCGAATGTTTTTGTGTTAAATATTGGTACATGTTATCAATAAGTTTGTAAGTCATGCCTTCAACGTGTAGCTACTTGAATGCCGAAATCGAACCACTACTCCTGTAGTATTAAACCCTTTCTTTTGGACATTCTGTATATGCCAGACTATTGTATAGAAATCTTGTATAAAACTACTTGTATAGAATCTGTAGTATAGCATATCTTGACTAAAATCAACATGGCGGCAAGCATCACGGCCGAGATGCCTGTCAGCGGTCTAGTATTGTATAGAAGTCTACTCGATGATAATATCTAAATATTATTTTATAAATTAAAATCTCACATTTTTCATCCAAACCCCAGATTTCTAGCAGTTTGTATTTGGACACGACTCCCTGCGACTGCAACGTTTGTACTATTGCTTGAGTGCGTGGTATCAACCTGAAAAAATCGTATTGAATTGATGTAATCTATTCGATGAATCAACGTGAAATCGAAAGGAGATAAAATAACGATTTACCTGGCCCATGACTTGGTAATGCTCCCAGGTGTCGTCAGCAACGACGGAACAAATCGTTTCAGCTTAGGGTACACTTGACCCTCCAAGAAGAAATACGCGAACCACTTTACACCGTCCACAGATGCTCTATATCCATCGATAGTAGTCCCCATCCGGCCTTTCCAAATGTACCAGACACGCGGCAAATGATCTTCCCGGTTCCTTGATTATATCTATAAATGAGAATAATATTCGATCATAATAAAGATTAATATCTTTATAAATAAATAGGGAAAACATTATAAAGCAACAATTGTGATAAAAATACCTTGGCGGTGGATCAACCAATGATTCACTAAAATGGCATAACGTGGAAGCGAATTTCGGCAATCATTCGGGTTCTATCGCCGTGACACCTCGCATATACATCTTATTCGTTTCGTACACCTCTTTATAAACCACCTATTCCGGACTGATTTTCCGTAGAACGCACGAAGAATGCATGAACCAGGTTCCTCCATTTTTGATGGTGTTCTGAAAGATGGTTCAGAATAGAGAGGTCGCATTCAATAGGTCTTAATTATCGATGATAATTAAAACACACCATACCTAACCTCTAAAGCATATTTCCACTTGGCCTTATCCTGATCCTCTTTTAGATCCGCCATACCTGCAAGAACTATCTGGCGCAGCAATTTCGCTTCTATGTCGGTCGGTAACGGCATTCTGTAACAATTCTTGTTGTAGACAATGTAGACAACCGTCTCAAACATATTGCAACATACATACAGTCAAATTCCAGTATTCTGATCTAATCGAGGAAGTCAACGGGAAGACAATGATGACGACGACGACGACGTTTTGTGGCGGTGGTTGATAGCGCGGCGCTTTTCGACGATCGTGTCCTGTCTCGCGGCATGTATTCCTTGCAGTCGCGTAAACATTAATTTTCTCCTCCAGCCTCCTCGAGATTCGCCGCCATTATTGATGACGCGCCGCTTGACTGCTTTCTGTCTTTTTATAGTCGACTATTTAGAAGTCGACTTTTAGTCGACTTTCCGCCATTTTTAGAAGTCGACTAGAAGTCGACTTATAAAAGTCGACGGAAAATTGACTTTTATAAGTCGACTATTTAGAAGTCGATTTTTAGTCGACATTCCGCCATTTTTAGAAGTCGACTAAAAGTCGACTTATAAAAGTCAACTTTCCGTTGACTTTTATAAGTCGAC
>NW_020212880.1:2136-6351 GCF_003070985.1 Temnothorax curvispinosus
GTCAACTTTCCGTTGACTTTTATAAGTCGACTATTTAGAAGTCGACTAAAAGTCGACTTTCCGCCATTTTTAGAAGTCGACTATTTAGAAATCGACTTTTAGTCGACTTTCCGCCATTTTTAGAAGTCGCCTATTTAGAAGTCGACTTTTAGTCGACTTTCTGCCATTTTTAGAAGCCGACTAGAAGTCGACTTATAAAAGTCGACTTACCGTCGACTTTCCGTCAACTGTGCTCTTAGGGTGGTTATGCACTTATGCAAGTTTGTCTGGATAGACCTTAAAGCGGGGAACACACACTTCTGCACAACGCATAATGCGTAAGCATAAGAAAATTGATTGGTCCATACACATGTGCATAAGAAAATAGACCAATCAATTTTCTTATGCTTACGCATTATGCGTTGTGCAGAAGTGTGTGCGCCCCGCTTAAGCCCTAGAGCATGCGTATGTGACCCAAGAGCCTAGTGCGTGATACATACGTATGCACTCCTGAATGCCCACAATGTGTGCAATCGTCACTATACATAACTGGAATGTTAAAATAAAATTTTCAATAACTTACAGCTCTTAACATTACCAATCAACCACTAAACGATTGGTAAAAAAAAGAATTTAAAATTCCTAACAGTCAAAGTGTAGGCGCTAAAAAAGGTTAAAAATTTGTTGACAATTAATTCTTTCTTTTTAAAACGCGAAACTACCAAAAGGTTTCAATGCGGTACCAAACATTGCCAATCAATCGCCAATCAATTAAAAAAAAAAAAAAATTACCACAGTCAAAGTGGGGGGGCTAAGAAATGATCAAAAATTTCTTTTTTCGATTTTCTAAAGAAACGCGCAACCACCAAAAGTTTTTAATGCGGTACCAAACATTGCCAATCGATTAAAAAAAAAAAACTACCACAGTCAAAGTGGGGGGGCTAAAAGAAGATCAAAAATTTGTTTTTGATTTCCTAGAAAAACGAGAAACTACCGAACGTTTTGAATACGGTACCAAATACTACCAATCAACCACCAAACGATTGGTAAAAAAAAAAATATCAATAATCCACTTGGGGGGGCTAACTTTGTTGAGGTGTAGCAAGTAGGGATAATGGAAAGATAAGGAGTAAGTAAGGGATGCGATGAGAATGAAGGGAGATAATAGGATGCAAGTAGAGAAAAGTAGTATAAAAGTGTTTAGAGAACGTGGTAGGATGAGGTTATGGTGACGAGTCAGTTAGACGGTAAAGGCGGTAAAGGTAATGTAGGTAAAGTAGGGAAGGTTTCGATCGACGATTGTAAAGAAGATTGTATGATAAGTGATTAGTTAAGGAGCCTTCGGTCGTAAATTAAGCATAGGTTAAGAAGATAGTTAAAGGGATGACAGGTTGAACTCAGAACACAGGTAAATTTTAGATTGGGAAATATAGGATCAAAAATAAGAAGAGGAAGAAGAGGAAAAGGGAAGAAAACAGAGAAGAGGACAAGAGGTAGAGGTGAAAGAAGCGCTGTTATAGAAGAGGTTATACGAAACAAGGGAGGATTGAATGTGAAGAGGATTATCGAAGAAGAAAGAAGAAAAAGTAGTTGTAAAAGCTCTAGAGTTCCGGGTTAATGGAAATGAAAAGACGGAAGGTGAAATAAAGCTAGGACACAAAAATTTGGCGGGTCTAGAGGCGTTCTAGGAAAGGGAAGTAAAAGAAGATAAGTAACTGAGGAAGGGTTAAGCCAATGATGAAGAAGAGAGAAGATAAAAAGAAGAAAGGTGAAGGAAAGCGATTGGCATAATCCTGAAACAAGGATTGGCGAAACTTATCTGCGTTGAAGGAAAGGAAAGGTAAAAGAAGATGGAAATAGGAAAAAAAGTAAACGAGGACACAAGGGTTGGTGAGAAGAGAAGAGAAAGGAAATGTGGAAGGAGAAAAAAATAAGAGTTATGCAACGGCAGATAGAAGGTACGGGAAGATAACGTACGGAAAGATAACGCGCGCGAACGTCCTTAAGATTAGGCTTTGAGTTTTGCACACAGAAGTTATAGAAGATATGAGTTTAAGGTATATGATTAGGTTCTGGAGTATAAGGTTTATAGAGAGAATGCATTGATTTAGAATTCAAGTCTTATAAGTTTTAGGATGCAAGAAATGTTATTTTAGAGATAAAGCGAGATTTGTTCTTCCTGGGTTTAAAGGAGATTTTGAGAAAAATTTAGAAATATATGGAATATTAATATTAGTTGTTGCGCGTTGTTGTATAAAGGTATGTGTGTGTGTGTGTATAGGTGAATAATGTCCGTTTCTTGGCCTACTGCTGAAGCGGACTAGGTTCAAATATTTTTGAGTTTAGGTTGTAAGTTTAACGTGCAAATAATGGGTTTAGTCGTTTAGGGTTTAAGGGATGGTTTTTTTTTTAAGAAATTTAAGAAAGTACGGAATAATGAATTTTAACAGTTGCACGCGTTAAGTTAAAAAAGTTGGTATGAGTGTGTCTAAGGTATATTGTAAACCAAGTCCATTTCTTGGCTTTTTGCCAAGCTAAAATTAAATAAATCTATAAAATCTATCTATATAATTAATCTGGTTGCTGAGTCTATGAAGGTAATTTGAAGGAAAGTTTTGATATTGCTCCACGGTATATTATTCACAAAATCTGTTTTCGCGATGCTGAGTGTTTCTAAGTTTAATTTGTCGGCAACGTTTTGTAAATGTTTTATTGCTGGGGTGATTTGTCTAAAAGTCATAGTCGAAGCTTTCCCGTTGCCCTTCGCTGATAGGCAAGGCTATATATGATAGTGTTTCTTATATTTTATAGCTTTCGCTTTATTTAAGGTAAGCGGGCTTAAACGTGGAATCTCGTTTTGTTCGAATAGCTTTTGTGATCCGGAATCTAACGGTTTCCCATTAGTGTCGACAAAGTATGCAATATTGTCTTTACGTAAAAATAGCAAATCTAAAGTTTCTATTATATTACTCTTGAGTATCTGAATATCGGTAATAGCAGAGAGAAACCTGAGAGCGGCCATCCGGCTTCGGGGGACGTCTGTCCTAATCTGCCCTCTGAGAAAGTGGACGTCAACTACGGCGTTACGCTCGGTAACGATCAGAGAGGACTCGGGTAACGATACATGGGTTCGTATCCATGCTATGGTTCGTGTCCGAACTACTCAGATGGAAGGGATATGCTGGTCGCGCAAGCCCCTCCTCTGTCCGTGTTAGCCCAGTCAATATAGACTTTTAAATAGAATTAATTCCGGGAAGCGATTTTTTTTTTTTTTTACTGTTTCGGAGGGTCATGGGTAGTCTAAAACCGGATTTTCGGGATCCTAACCTTGGAGCGTTAGCCGCCATTTTGATTAGAAGGGTGATTTTGTAAATATCTCGCTTATTTTCAACTTTAGAGTGAAAATGTAATAACCAAACTTGTAGAAAATTTAATACTCTACAATTTTGGTCCTTTTCATTTTTCACCTAGGATCGATATTTTGGGTCTTAGACTCAAAAGTGGGGGGTGCAGCAGCCAGCAGTGAGGGAGTCGAACTACGGACGAATTCGGGGATTCTGTGCGGCTGCGACAATTTGGAGGTTAAGGGTAGAGGCGGAAACAGGCACGGAGAAACCGGAGTCGGAGCAGCACAAAAGCAGGTCGATAAAGAAGAGAGTGACAGGAGGAAAGAGGTGCCGAAGGGATAAGAAGCGAGAAAAGAATTCGGATGGACGAGAAGAAGGAGGAGGACAACAAAATAGATATTAATCTTAAGAAAAGCGAGAAGGAAAAGAGGACGATAGAAAAAGGTACGGGAGGCAGGCCCACGAGGGCGGAGGAGCTGTCAAAAATAAGGAATAGGACAGGAAGCCAAGGATCAATTACAGAATACGTAAGGAAAAGAGGAAGGGAAGAAGAAAAGGAAATAGCAGAAAAAGCGGAAAAGGAAATTTTGGAAAATTTCAGCAAAGAAAAAAGGGTGATAAGATCGCCGCCAAACAAGGTTAAAAGAGAGGAAAAGAAAGAAGGAGATATGGATGTGGAAAGAATGCTGAAAGAGATTTTAGTGAAAATGGATGAAAGAAAGAAGGATAAAGAAGAGTTAATGAAAAAGATACACGACCTGTGTGAGGATTACAGAAAGAGAGAACTGCTTTGGGAAGAGCAGAAAGCGAGTTTAGAAAATAGAATAAAACAGCTGGAGGAGAAAGTGGAGAACAGGGGAGGTGAAAAGGTAGAGAGCACTGAACTAAT
>NW_020212881.1:0-1421 GCF_003070985.1 Temnothorax curvispinosus
ATGCGTAGCATAAGGAACACGAATCCGAGCGAGATGCGAGTATTGTACGATCTGAAAGAGAGAAAGAGAGAGTCAGATATACTATAGTAACTGTTAGACGAAGAGAGCAATATCTTTTATACTTTAGACATGCTAATAATAACTTTAATTGTATTATTGAATTATTCTACCCTATGTAAAGTATGTCTGAAGAAACTTAAATAATATTCAACATATATTTGCACATTTTAAAATTAAAATATTGAAGATTTTTTATTTTCCTTCATGATAAAAGTCATATTGAAATTTTATAATGAAAGAAGATATCGCTCTCAATACAAATCGCTGTTAGACTAGAGAATAAAAATAGAATTCAGACGAGTCACCTGTATGACTCATTCGAGTGAATCTAGTCCTCGCATAAACCATATATGGACCTGTCGAAGCAGAGCGCAACGCATGACCATATAAGGTAATGAATTTCAAGACACCACCCTATGACTCATTGCTGGCAAGCGAGCCACACCACTAGAAGTAGACTCACATTCGCTAGATAACGCCTTATGACTCATTGTAACGAGGTGCGGTCACCACCCACTACCGTTTCCAAAATTGTATAAAAGCGGAATCTTTCACCCTCTCGACGAAGAGTGTGGAACGAGCCAGGAAAGGTCACATATCTTATACTTGTTCCATCCTCCCACATAAACCACTAGTATCGTAAAAGTTCTACAATAAATATCATACTCTTTTATATCAAAAGAAAGATAAAGATTATAGAATACCTACCTTCAACGGATCCAAGGAGCCATAATCCACATCGCCGACCAACAGTTAATTATCCTGGGGTTTTACCTCCTTAACTACAAGAAAAAGAACCCATCAACGGAGACGTTCTGCCGGATCGAGCCACCTCGCATCACCCAGGACGTCACACTCGTCTGAATTCCATTTTTATTCTCTACTCTAACAGCGATTTGTATTGAGAGCGATATCTTCTTTCATTGTAAAATTTCAATATGACTTTTATCATAAAGGAAAAGAAGAAATCTTTAATATTTAAACTTAAAATGTGCAAATATATGTTGAATAATATTTAAGTTTCTTCAGACATACTTTACATAGGGTAGAATAATTCAATAATACAATTAAAGTTTTTATTAGTATGTCTAAAATATAAAAGATATTGCTCTCTTCGTCTAACAGTTAATATGGTATATCTGACTCTCTCTTTCTCTCTTTCAGATCGTACAATACTCGCATCTCGCTCGGATTCGCGCTCCTTATGCTACGCATAATACAATTCTATCTTTCTCAGGTTCGTGAGTAACGCTTCAGCGCTTGACGCTCGATATTTATCTTAATTTTAATAAGTATATATACAGGGTGTTCGAAATAAAAGTAACCACCCGAATAGGGAAGGTAGATTGGGTCAAACTGAA
>NW_020212882.1:0-1987 GCF_003070985.1 Temnothorax curvispinosus
AGGATACGGTTGACCCGCTCTACTTGCCCATTTCCTCGTGGAACTCCAGTAACAATCGTCGAATGTTCAATATTTTCTTCCTTGCAATACGCCTCGAACTCGTGTGAGGTAAAAGCGGTTCCTCGGTCGGAGATTATTCTCCTGGGGTTTCCAAAAATAGCACTCTGCTGCATGAGTATATCCAACACCTCGGTTGTACTAGTTGATCTAGTAGGGTAGAGCCACACGAACTTCGTAAAAGCGTCGATAACCACAAACAGGTGGCGATACTTCTTTTTAGTCGATGGTAGGGGGCCTAGGTGATCCACGTGATAAGTATCAAAAGGTCTCTCTCCCTTGTGGATTGGATGCAACCAACCTTCCTTTTTACCAGTTTTTCTCTCGGCTAGGATGCAACTTATACAATGGCGAATAACGTCCTCGATCTTCTTACGCATCCCTTTAAACCAGTAGTTAGTCTTCAATAATTTCTCTGTTTTGTTTGGGCCGAAATGACCACGCTCGTGCGCCTGTCGGATAACGCTGTTCTGCATCAACTTAGGAACGACAATTAAGGCATCTCCACCTACACATTTACGCAAGAGTCCATTTCTCATGACGTATTCTTCAGTTTGGTTATTTGTCGCCTGTTTTCGAAGACTGGATACCTCGGCATCTTCTTCTTGACTTTTCCGCAACTTAGCTAATATACCCTCTTCGCACTCCGTGATGATCATCGCTGTCGGCAACGCATTTCGACTGAGGGCGTCAACGTGACGCATACTTTTTCCAGGACGATGCTCCACCACGTATTGGAAGTCTTGTAAGAAGAGAGCCCACCGTGCTATCCGCGGGCTGATGTCGGCTTTCTTCATGGTCTGTGTGAACGCCTTGCAATCTGTCACGATCTTAAATGGTATGTTAATCAAATACACTCTAAACTTACGCAACGCCTTAACAATCGCAAGAACTTCTAACTCGTAACTATGAAACTTAGCTTCGCTTTCCGTAGTCTTGCCGCTCGCATAGTACACAGGGTGGAAAAGACGATCTACACTATCTAGCTGCAATAACATCGCTCCGTAACCTCGCATCGGTATGTAACTCGGTTTCCGCACTTGGACAATAAATCCGCAAAATCGGTTTTCGGCTAAGTGCTTCCTTTAATTGATCGAACGATCGTTTTTCACTGTCGCCAAAACGAAATACAATTCCATCTTTTAATAAGTTAGTTAATGGGTATGCGATAGACGCATAATTCGGCACGAATTTTCTGAAATACCCGGTCAGTCCTAAAAAGCTCTGTACTGTTTTTTTATCAGTCGGCACAGGAAAATTTTTCACAGCACTCGTCTTTTCGTCTGATGGAGTAACGTCTCCATTCTCTATAACAAATCCCAAATAATCGACTCTCGTTTTCAGGAGCTGACACTTTCCCCAGTTTATCTCTAACCCGTAAGAACTGGCTGTTCGTAACACCTCTTCTAAATACTGTAATCCCTCTTGAACATCGCTAGATGGTATAATCAGATCGTCCATATATAACGACACTTTTTTTTCTGCAACTAATTTAGCAAACACGGCATTTATGTATCTCTGAAAATATGCAGGTGATGTACTCAACCCGAAAGGCATTCGTAAAAACTCGTAATGTCCGTTATGAACTATAAACGCGGTATATTTACGGCTATCCTCTGCAACTCGAACATGAAAGAATCCGTTTTTCAAGTCTATTGTGCTAAATATTTTAGCCCCTCGTAAACGGTCGATCTGATCTTCCATAATAGGCAATGGGTATCGCGTCTTAACTATCTTTTCGTTCAACTTCCTATAGTCAATGCATACTCGCGTAGTACCATTCTTTTTTTTGACCAACAACGCTGGACTCGCGTATTCCGAAGTGGACTGTTGAATAATCCCCTCGTCTAACCACTTACGTATTTGTTTGTCGAGCGTCTTTTGTTTTGTTTCGGATACTCTATTCGCACGTCGGTACACGGGTGTTTCG
>NW_020212883.1:0-866 GCF_003070985.1 Temnothorax curvispinosus
AAGAACTATGTAACTATGTCATCCGATAGAATTATGATTGCGAGTAACGCTGGCTGGGATCCGTGGAATCATCCAAATGGATACTTTAATTTTTGCGTACCGCTCAACATGTTACTGGGATTTTGCGAAGATTACAGACGCGTGGTGATTAACGCTCGTCACGAGTTGATCTTAATACGCGCGCGCAACGACAACAATTGTTTAGTTGGTGAACCGGCGAGAGAGCCTGAAATTGAATTATTCAAAATTCAGTGGCGAATGCCGCACGTGCTGCTAAACGAGGTAAATAAGCTGTCGATGTTGCGTGCTCTGGAAAGCGGGCGATACCTGAGCATGGCTTTTCGTTCGTGGGATCTGTATGAGTTTCCGCTATTACAACGCACAACCAAACATTCGTGGGCCATTAAGACCGCTACGCAGCTCGAGAAACCGCGGTACATCATTTTCGCTCTGCAAGCTGGTCGGAAGAACGTCATGCTCGAGGACGCGAGCCGATTCGATCATTGCAAACTGACAAACGTAAAAGTGTATCTAAACTCGGAATGTTATCCGTATGACGATATAAATCTGGATTTCTATAAAAACAAATGGTCGATTCTTTACGACATGTACGTACGTTTCTGTAAAACCTATTACGGATATGATTATCTCGAGCCGAATCAATCTGTCGCGAATTTTCGGCATAAAGGTCCGTTCGTGATTATCGATTGCTCTCGACAAAATGAATCGGTCAAGAGCGCAACCGTGGACGTGCGCTTAGAGTTTGAATGCAAAGAGAACGTGCCTGCGAGCACTACCGCGTACTGTCTCATTATACATGATCGTGTAATTCAGTACAATCCGTTGACAAATGTTGTCCGCAAAAT
>NW_020212883.1:966-1377 GCF_003070985.1 Temnothorax curvispinosus
TCGAGGCGGATCGCAGTATTCTCAGCAACAGCAATCATGCCTGTACCAACGTTCGTGGATCTGCAAGGTTTCATCGTTGGAGGAAAATTTATCGTTAAGGAATTTGCCTCTCTCAAAGATGGATTTGAACTCACCCATTACGTGTTTACACCCACCTATCCATGGGAATACCTTACCAAGGAAGAAAAACGTCAGGTAGCATGGTTGAAAGTGAATCATCACGGAATATCATGGGAGGATGGATTGATTCCGCACAGCATGGCTAGAGATTTAATTACAAAGGCGGTGATGGGTACAACTGCAACCGACGATGAAATTGTCGTGTACGTCAAGGGATGTGAGAAACGAGAATGGCTGCAAGACTTGCTCCTGGACGAGGCGAGAGAAGAAGCTAATGTTGAAAATATCGAG
>NW_020212884.1:0-2092 GCF_003070985.1 Temnothorax curvispinosus
GGCTTGATAAAGTTATCTAAAGTTAGTTCTAGTGTATTATTAGGTTTAGAATAAATTTGTGTCAACTGCCCCCGGGTTGGGCATAAGGCACCTTTCATCCCTCAGGACCGAGGGAAAACAGAGAAAACCCCCCGTGGTAAAATGGTAGGACACGCGTCTTGTGCGTCAGCGACGCGTGCGACGTTGCCAAGCAGCGACTCAAGACGGCCGCCATGACTCTCGTATCGTGTCGAAACGTCGAAAATTGCCGAAAGTTTGTCGAAAGTTTCGCTTTATTTATATACGGTACGGTCAATCAGTTTGGTGTCGCATCAGTATTTTTAGAAATGTTTATTGCATTGATTAAACAGTTTTTTATTCGTTCATCTACTCGAGAAGTATGAACGTATTCCATGAATGAGCGATCTGACCCCCCCTTTTCCTATTATCACCATGTAAAATTGGCAAAGTTTACGGAGATATATCTCCGGAACCAAGCGGTAAAAAAATTCGAAATTTTTCAGACACTCTAGGAACGTTAACCTTTCATTCAATATCATATTTTCCGGGCTATCTACATTTGACCTAAATGCAAGAACCACCTTAATGAAAAAATACTTAATTATAGTGTTTTGGAAAGCTCTCGACATAAGCTATAAAAATATGCAATAAAAAATAGGGGGTTCCATTTAAGAAACTGAAGGTGTCCTTGACCTGACCTTAATGATACCACCCAAAGTTAAATCAATGACACCATCTTATGTGCCCCTTAAAACCATGAAATTTTTGTTTAAAACGTTTTTCTCTAAAATGCTTAGTTTTTGAAAGAAAAGAGGTGAACAGGTGGTCTCAGACATCCTGTATACTATCACAAGATATAGATTAATATTGTCAATATTAATTATATCGCGATAAATAATAATACTCAATGCAAATTACTTACATTATTGATAATTAATTATTACACAAGTCTATTTAAAATATTTTCTTTGGAATGGGATTATACGTTTTGTATAGATTTCTGGATGCTAAAAATAGATCTCCTTTATCATGTCAAAATTTTAAGAATTATAAGTTATAAAGTAGATGTAAGAAATTATAATGTATAATAAGTGTATTAGTAACAAAACATATTAAAAACGATTCTGATCTCCAAATTAATAATTATAAGGCTAAAAGACCATTATTTTGATGAAAACAGACTGAAATACAGAACGATTACACAAATTCTCAGAAAAATTTTTTTAAATCTTGGAACAAGACTGGATGTTTCATATAACTTTTGTGACAAATCATAATTTCTTCATAATTTCACCTTCATAATTTCTAATAAATTTCCAAATATTGTTTAATATAAAATTGCTTTTATTTTTCATTTTATAATATTTAGGGCCGGTTGTTCCAATCTATTGCTGTTTAGTGTTAAAGGCGTTCTCTGACATTTTTAGACATTTTAAGATAAGTTTTTATTCTTACATATACTTTTTCTAATAAACCTTATATTTTATTATTTTTTGTATTCTAACATGATATATAAATTTGGAACTTTAGCACATTTTATTAAATTATTAATAAATTTTACTTATAATCACTTACAAACTTTATAACTTATAATTCTTAAAATTCTGACCTGATACATAAATGTGGAGGTCAGATTCATTTGTAACGTCCAAAAATCTAATTGCCGTTCCAAGTCAGATAAAAATATTTTTTTAGTAGACTTGTATTATTGTTATTAAAATCTATACATTGTAGGTATGTGATTAGTCAAATCAGTTATTTAAAAATAAATATTATTTGAAACTTTTGTCAAGTTTAGTATTCAAAACTTGTATAATATCAAACCCAGACAGCACTAAATAAAACGTCTTAAAGACGTCTTTAGGACGTCTTTCAGCCATCATTTTGTAAGACGTCTTACTAGGTGTCTAAAAGACGTCTTATGTCCCGATTTTGGATATGTGTACTGTCTAGAAAAGCATAATTAAATTTAAAAATATGTTATGTTTTAGTCAGAAATAATAAACAAAAAAAAAATTCAGAATTTATATACAGTGTTTTATGACAAAGTTATAAACTTTGAGGGATGGTAGGACTTAGTGAAAGCATTGCT
>NW_020212885.1:0-1578 GCF_003070985.1 Temnothorax curvispinosus
ACAAAGATGGGAATGGGGAAGACTGTGACGTGCACGCGGTGCAACGTCACATCTTATACAAAATTGAGCAATTCTATTTTTTTATAAAAAATATTCTATTGTATACTTTATGGATATAAAAGTAATAATGTGAAAAATTAGAAATAATAACAGTGGACTTCCGCACCATCCTTGAGGTACCACCAATAGCGCTTTAGGTTTTTTCGCCTGGACCCGTATTGTACCCAGTGATGCCGCTGTGCAGACCGACCAGCATGCTACAGCGTGTGGAGGGGATGCGCCGGCAAGGCTGCGCAAGGGTATAGCCACGCACACTAATGCAAGCTCTTCTGTCCGTGTACGCTCGGCGCAAAGAAGGACAGAACACGATCGTTGTCTCCTTCTCTCTTGTGCTATGACGTCGCCATGCCAGTGCCGGCTATGCCGGCACATATTTCAGATCTCGCGACTTTCCGAATCTCGAGTTGGCAAATCGATGGGCGACGTTATTTATTGTAAACTTAATCTTTTTTTATAAAATATCGAGATATATGTCAATCATTCTGTCGTTATTCACTGATATATGTATAATCAATTTCAATTGTGAATAATATGTAAATAAAATGTCTAAAATATAAAAATTACCAAATGCAATGACGTAAATCTTTATAAACATAAAAAGTTAAAAGAATTCTCCGTTTTTTTTTAATTTGCAGACCTTTAAATATTTGTTTTGATTAAAGTTGAACTTTGTAAATGTAACAATGTATAAAAATCTACTCTTGGCCAATATGCACCCTGTTTTTTTTTTTAATTTTTTACATAACAAACCAACATTAACTTTAACATGATAATATTATCTAAATGTAAATAATAAAATTAAATATTAATTCTAAATAAAAAATTATAGCTTGTAGTATTTTTACTTATTTAATTTATTTTGTATTTATATACAACGTGCATACTGTTGCTCAACGGAAACCGCGAGAAGGTGGTGGTCTTTTCCGTCAGGAAGGAAATGTAAAGAATTGTTAATTTATTATTTGTTATTAATATTTTGTTTGTAATTATATACAACCATTACGTAGCAAATAGTACAAAATAATTTCAATATTGAAATCATTGTAATAACAAAAAATCAATTTTTACATTTTTCCTTGTGCATGTGTGTTTTATTGCACTATTTCTTTGGCAGATTTCTTGTATGAATGAAAGAAATAGGAAAAATGAGTAAGAATGTGAAAAAGGAAAAAAGAATGAATGAAGGAGTAAATGATAAGAAGTAATTGAAAACCAAGTCCCGGTTTTAGGCTGAATGGCCGAACTAAATATATTATTCCTATTATTATTACATTTTAATTAAAGAAATATTTTTTAATTATCGTTCCCCCCCTTCCTTTACTTTTACCTCTTCCACGCCCACCTCTTCCACCATTTCTTGGGCCTCTCCAGGAGAACTTTGTGAGGCCCCCCGCTGCCTGTACCAGCGGGCACGCGACCGCCCACCTCCAATGCCACGGCCTCGTCCTCGGAAAAGATCTGAAATTAAAATGTACAAATAAATGACAAATGGCGGAAAAGCAACACACACACACACAC
>NW_020212886.1:0-16207 GCF_003070985.1 Temnothorax curvispinosus
TATATATATATATATATATATATATATATATATATGTCTGTCATGTAGAACAGGAAGCGAAATTGTATTACTTACGATATTTATTATTGTAAATCATTTCTTTTATACTTGAAGTCTGGAGTACAATAGATAAAAATGTATAAAAATTTTACAATTATAAATTCGTTATTTACATATATTGCAAGGCATTTTTTTATTACACGATAGAACGTCTTATGGAATGTCACCGATATAGAAAAACATCGTATGTCAAATTCTAGATTTAGAAGTATTTCATGTAAATATATTATATTCTCAATGCTTCATATACAGGGTGGATCACTATAGTCACAGGCTAATATTGCTGAAACTGAACGAGATGTACAATTGTTATTTTCCAGCGACGTTTGGTCGATGTTCGGTATCAAAGCGGGCATTGCGTGATGAAATTAATTTTCCTCGTCCGCTTCGATGCCAAATAGTCTGAAAAATAAGAATTGCACATCTCGTTCAGTTTCAGCAATATAGCCTGTAACACCTTTAGTGATTCACCCTGTATGCATACCTACATATTTATAACAAACTTATATTCACTCCTACATACAACATTAAAATAATATAAATTTTTGTTTTTTCCAAGATTTTCTTTAAACCATCTCGTGCAAAAAGACACGTCGAATAACGTGTCTTTTTGCGCGAGATTGTTTTTTAAATACATGATCAATTTGAAAACTTTTCTGCTTATAAAAACTTAATAATATAACATAATCTTACAATGTGCCGTTTTATCTAATTAGGTGTATAGAGAATGCGATTTTAGGATACTCAGAGAAATCATGGTTTCTTATTCAATTCAATTACCTAATCGATTAATTATACCTTTTTACATAAATGCTCCAGACAGGCGCATTTTAACACATATCTGTCCTACTTCTCGTAGGTGGAGCGTTAAGCCCACCGGTATCACCGGACTCGAGTTGCTTTAGGAGCCGAAATAATGCGGCTGCCTCCCTGATGCGGCTGAATTCAACACAGAACGCTTGGATCTCGATAAACAATTCTTGCACGTTTATGATCTTGTTCCTTATCAAGGACTGCAGAAACACACAGACAAGTCGTACCAGTCGATTTTGCATGTAACGGTCCTTGATGGTCTCGCAAGTGGATATACAATTGCTGATATACAAATGTACAAATTCCGTCGGCAGGTCCACCGTGGTGGTCAATCTGTTGACGACCTCCATGGAGTGTAGGGACATCTCCATGTTCACCAGCACACTGAAGTATTCCGTGATCTGGCTGGATTGCATTAGCTTCAGTAAAACCTCAATGGCGATTAAAGGATTATTCTCAACCAGGTCCGGTAACTTGGGGGGCGTGAGTCCGATGTGATAAACGAGCTTCGGATCCTTGTCCAATTCGCTGATCAAATATTGCTGCTGCGTCAGCGTTAATACGTTCTTGAAGGCTTTGCCCATGAGTTTACGTGCCTCGGCGCTGGCGCAGTTCGACACGCACATACTGGTGTCGTACTCGATCGTGAACTGAGTCGGCTCCGTGACGTGGAACCAGGCTATCTCGTTGATGCCGTGATAAATCGGCGGCACGAGTCTCAGGAACTCAGGATGATAGCTCTGACTGCACAGGGGCGGATCGCCGATGGTTAGGTTCTCCAGGATACTCTGCACAGACGCCACGTCGTATTCCGTCCCTTTGGAGTGATCCATGTCGGGCAGGATTATAGGATTTCCGCATTTACTTACGGACGGCAGCTCGGACTGGTGTTCCGCCAGCTGCAGCTGCAAGTTGGTCAGATCGATGGACGGCACGGCGGCGAACGAGAACTCGTCCACGATCTGGCGCGGCGTCTTCTTCATTACGTCCTTCTGATTGTATCCCATCAAACTGACGAGCAGGTTCCTCTCACAATTCGACAGAAACGGTATGTGACCGGTGTGGCCGGTTGGTTTCGAGCTACCGTTGTTGGTGTCCTCCTGCGACTTGAGCACCTGTACGAATACAGAGGCGAAAGGCGTGGAAGCCAACGGCTCGCCGCGGTACAGGTCGAACAGCAACGTCAACGCCACGACACGTTGCACGTGCTTGGGCAGCAGGTCGACTTGCTGCAAGTGCAGCAGAAGAATCGTTCCGACCTTGAAGCGCTGCTCCTTAGGGAAGGTTTGATGCAGCTGATTGCAGAGGCTCTCCAAGCTGGTGTCCAGGTTCTCCTCTTTGAGGATGTCCAGCAGCTTCACGATGTCCTTCGGATCGAGTGCCATCCTCGCTAAGCGGCGAACGAAATACCTGCGACGATACGCCTCTTCGCCGACGAGACCCTACGCATCTGCTTCGTGTCGTCATATACGTAATGTCATGTATGTAAATATATAAAGCGGGAGCTCGCTTTCACACGTGGAAATATCACGCGTGTTCGCGACCACGAAGAGTCCGCAGGCGGAGGCTGGCGGAGGCTTGATGTTGACCCTCCTTCAGAACAATGTTCCAAAAATAGCCCCGAACCAGATCACGGGAACCGTTTTACAGCTGACCGTTTGGCCCAGCTGTAAACGCGTGAACCTTGATGTGGACACCGTAGACTTGGAGTTTTCCATCTGCTTCCTTTTTCGCTACGGCAGTTTTTGTTTGTTTACTTGACCAGCACCTTCTGCATCTGAACGCAGAAAGTGCAAGTAGAAGGAACAGACGCGTCTGCTATACCACCATAGGCATAAGAATATATATAGACGTACGTACAGAGAGAAAGTTTTGGCTGTACCCGAATCCTGTCGGTATGTGCACGTTTTTGTGGTTCTCTTCCGTGCTATGTCTACACGATTTTTTTATTCTCTTTGGAAATAAAACCAAAAAATCGTAAATCTAACGGAAGAGAACCAAAAAAATCGTGAACATAACATATATATATATATATATAAAAGAGAACCCCAAAATCGTTGACATTACTACAAAATAGTGGACATAACATGGAAGAGAACCACAAAAACGTGCACATACCGACAGGATTCTGGTATGTACAACCAAAACGCATAGAGATATAAAGCCCGGTGTCCACGATGCAAGAACTGTGTCCAAGTTTCGGTTTAAGCCAATGAAACTGCTACTTTTCTGTAAGAGCTGCAAGTTGATTGGCTTAAATCGAAACTTGGACACAGTTCTTGCATCGTGGACACCGTACTTAAGAATAGAGTGCACAAGTCAAGGCTGAGTTTCCACTGAGCGCGTCACGCGTCGCGTCATCACGAGTTAACCAATCAAAATAGATTATACATATAGGCTGCGGTCCATTTGATGATACAAATTCTTTGGAGCGTCCTTCTTCTTCTTTCTTCATTGAAAGAAAAGAGAAGGGGAATGCTTCAAAGCATTTGTAGCGTCAAGTGGACCGCAGCCATAGGCTGCGGTCCACTTGACGCTACAAATAATCCTTTCTTTTTTAGCACATGCTAAAATGCATTTATCAACCAGTGCAGCTAAAAGAAACAGACCCCCCCGTGTTGCACTAGTTTTCCCAGTAGAAAACGCATATAATGCTAGGTCTACAATGCGAATCATAAAGTCGTGAGTCGTAAGAATTGACCAATCACAATCTAATTTGAGGAGAATAATCGACTGTGATTGGTCAATTCTTACGACTCACGACTTTACGACTCGCATTGTAGACTAGCATAAGTCATCGACATCGAAGCCTGTGGGCTGTGAGCAACTGAGCTGCGAGCAGTGTGAGCAGTGTGAGCACTCGAGCAGTACAGACCAGTGTGAGCACGAGCCAATCTGCATTCTGCATTCTGCATCCTACACTCTGCAGTTGATTCGCGTCAATACGGTCTGGTTTTAGTCGTGAGGACGAGGAGTGAAAGCCTCTCGCGTTACACACATGGAATGGAAAAGAACGTCAATTGATATGGTTGACGAGCAACGGAGACGGTTTTACGATCCTGCGGATCCTGCCGCGCGTCAAACGAACGATAACGCGCAACTGCAGCTGATAAATCTCCCCGACGTTTGCTTGGAGGCGATCCTGTCTAACCTCTCCTACGATGAGATATCTAAATATAGGATCGTAAGGATCGCCCTTTGGCATTCGCAAGAATTCTCCCTCGTTCTATCGGCTGCGACAGTGCGTAGATCTCACGATGTGCTTGTCAGGTTTGCAGACAGTTCGATCGGATCTGCAAAAAGCTGCTCAACCGTGGCTTCAATCTCATGGAGAAATATCACGCCCAATGCCTCCGGACTGTCAAAGGCAAGCTGCCGAGGCGAGAGTCGGAGCGACGCAGCCATCCTCTCGCGCGACACTGCGATATCTTGACGGCGATAGAAACGAGAATCTCTATGTTATCAATGACTTTTATCAAATACGTGGACCTGAACGTTTGCTGCTTTATTCCAGGAAAGGTAATGGATTTTTGCTTCACGCGACAACGTTACCGTTGTTCTTAGCTTCATTTACAAACATCTCTTATATTATTCATAAGATTTCTCATATATATATATATATATATATATTTTTTTTTTTTAAGAGCTAAGCTCTTATTCATGTAAGTTGGAACGTGTTGAATAATAAATTTGTTGCAACTATGTACCCCAGGTAATCGATGAAATTTTTCGTGTTCTTCGATTAATTCGAGAGACAAAGACACCGCCCAGGGCACACGAGATACTTCAGGAGCTGCGGGATATAAGCAGCATGGCCATGGAGCATTTCGACGAGAAGATCTTGCCGGATTTGAAGCACAACATCTGCACGTCCATGGTCGGCACTGTGAATTCATACGACCTACCTGGTGGCGTCATGATCTCCCACGGTAGAAACATAAATAACTCTTCACTGCCGCATTGCAACAATCATAACATAACCTGCTCAGAGAAGCTTAACCAGAGTTTTAAGAAGATTAACGATCGTACGAAAAAGAACAAGATGTTCTTCGTATCCATGAAAAACCAAATGGGTAGAATGAAGTTCAGAATCCAGAGGCAAGAGTATCTGGTACGGAAGCAAACCATGAAATTATATAAGCAGGCAAAGAAGATACAGGATCAGGACACGCAGTTAGCCGAGATGCGGAAGCATCTCGAGGAGTGGGAACAGAAGATGGTCGATTTGACTACTGAAGTGAGTCGAGCGCGGGAAGGCACTCAGAATCCCGATTCGTTAGAAAATCGCAAGCGGAAAGCGCACATTATCAATACCGAGACCGAGACGCTTCAACAGACGAACGAATTGCAAGCTAAGAAACGGAAACTCATAGTTGAGAGGAAACCGTCGAGCGATGCGCAGGACATGAAGTTTAAGAAATTTATGTCGGACTTACTTGGAAAAAATACGTTAGACAATTATTTCGTTGAGCCACCGTCGTGCCCGCGCTAACTCGGCTCTTTTTACATTTTAAGAGGTCTAGTACGAAGATTTTTGCAGAATTATATACTCTTTATATAATGCATTTTTCAACTGTTATAACGAAATGGATATAATGATCGTGAAATACACTTAATACATCTAAAAGAATCCCGTACGATTTATTGAACACGAATGAGTTATATTTTTGCAAAAAGAAAACTAAAGAGTAGGGGTATGTTAAAAAATATGACATTACCTCAGAAATCTAGGAAAATGAAGTGTATGATTTTCATTCAATTGATTCTATATTGCATTTCTTTTATAAAGATTTTCGGTTTTCATTCGTGCTTTTATTATATTAACTGTTATTTCCTATATAAATGTAAATTCGTGTAGGTAAACGTACGGACGATCTTGTGAGCGCGACTTTCAAATGCCTATAACTCAGAAACTAATTACAGAAAGTTAATGAAATTTGAAACTTTTTATCAGGCACACAAGTACTACAATTATAAATACATATTAAAAATTCATAAAAATTGATCGAAAACGGTTTTTCTATACATAAATCGTGCGAGATCCTTTAACTCAATTTATGAAGGTTATTTTCAAACATTATCTGTGAAAAAGTAAGTTTAAGTAAGAATTAATATTTTTAGTTTATTAAGCTTTTTGTCTTATTATAGAAATAACACTATATGAACTAATGTATTTAGTTGGGTTTATAGTGCTTTACTTGATTCTTGTCTAAAGTATGTATGTATGTATATATACATATATACATATATGTATGTATATCTGTATCTTAGAAGTAAAGGATTGTATCTCCAGTTTTTGTTAAAATGGAATTAATACACTTTTCAATATAACAGGAGCTTAAATTATATAATAGTAAAGCGTTTTATGTCTATTATTACTTGTTCCTAAAATACAATGTTCAGAAAAAGTCGGATGAAACATTTTTATAGTGCTTAATTTTTAAACCAGGTACAGCGTGTTATTGGCAGTTGCACTATTAAACATGTCAGTTAAAATACTTGATTAAAAACTATAAGTTACTAATACTTTTATCTTATGTACATCTAGAAAAATATATATCATTTTCCTATTTAAAACTTTAAACCTTGTTTTATCGAAATGTTAAGAAAATGGACATACCTACGCGATCCTTTACCTCTAAGGTACAGATATGTATATATATTTAAAAAAATGTTTTTTCAGATATAAATGCAGCGTAAATTGGTTAAAAGATTATTTTATCGTGCATTTATTAAGAAATTGAACAAGAGTAAGGAGACAATAAACTGGATATTGCAATAACATTAATGTACATTTCATTAAAATATTTGAATATTATCGTAGTAAAATGTACATTAATGTGTAGTTTTATTAAAGTGATATTAAAATATTATTTTAATGAAACAAATTACTTTAAACACTGAAAGACATTGGTTTTATTTTTAGTGTTATATAAGTTCTTTAACGTGTGTATAATTGATTTTATTATATGTAGTTATATGTAATCATTAACGTATAAAAGACTGTAATTCATATTAAACTGATCAACATACAGTTTGGATTGACATTTTATCTCTAATTTATATAATTCATTCTTTTATAAAGACATCTAAGTTGAAAGAAATATTTATCGGAAGACAATGTACATAAGCTAAAATAATTTATCCATTATTAATTTATTGACGTAAAGATACAGTTTATTACATAGTATTGATGATGATAGAGTAATATAAATTTAACGTAGATTTTATAAACATTCAACCAGAATTATATTGATTGAACTACAATGTTAATACATATATTTATCAATTTGCACAATAGATTCGATTATTTTTGAAAGTTTAAATAGACAACTTCTATATTTTCGGTCAAAACTTAACTTTTATTATAACTATTATTAAGTTTTATTATAAAAAAACATATATAAAAAGTGTTTTCAGATCAAAGTAGCCTTTGATTTCCGATACATATTATTGAGCTTTCATTAAAGAATCGTTTTGTGAATCTGTTTCTGAATCTATTTCTGAATCTGCTCGCTTTTTATCTTCAATATCTGTTTCGTGGATTGGGAGTTCTAATTCTTCTGTCTTGATATCTTGGTCCTGGAAAAATAAATTAATATTTTTACACGAAAAATGACATAAACAAATCATCAATCTTTACCGTAGCCGCGCGAATTACTTGCATATCTTCATTTTTTACATAAACTTCTTGATCTGTGACTTGCGATGGTTCATCGGGTGGTAAATCTAAAATTTTCTCGTAAATTAATGTATATGCGTGCCGCATATAACTTTGTTGTTGATCGCGAATCTTTTCTCTCATGTTGTGTTTTTCCACTTCGGGTAAAACAAAATTGTAGATCATATCCGCCACCAATTCCTCATCTGCCAACTTATCAGCGCTACGAAAATACAACTGTGTTTTACACGTTGTTTTGATGAAATAATTTGTTTATACCTGTTGATTATCAATGCGTATATTTTTCTTACTTTTCTGTAGCATGTTTCGATATAACATCCACTTTGTCGCAAACTTCTAAGATACGTTCTTTAGCCGCTTTATCAGATATCCAATCGATTTCATCCCTCACAATGTCCTCCAAGTAAGTTTCTACAGAGTCCTGATTTACTTTCACGATTTGCTTGAACATTTCATCGAATTCACGTCGTCGATTACGTTCCGCTTGTCGCCTGCCAGCTTCGGCGGCCTCTCTCATACATCTTTCTCTTTCGGCAAGCAAGGCAAAAGCGTGAGCTCTACGTTCGTCTTCTAATCTCACTAACTCCTGCAGATAACAAGAGAGAGAGATAATCGAACGAACTGTTTCGATAAAAGATTACAAAAACTTACCTTGCTGAGAAAATCTAACGTCCCACAGACTGTCTTCCCCTCTAAGGAATCGAGAATCTCACACAAACGATCTTCCTGTACCGATTGATCGTTCTGTAGTTGCCGCAAATTTATCATGTGTGTCTTTTCATCATCATGATCTTCCTGCTCGGGCGCTTGAGTCGATTCCAATTCCTCGATCAGCTCTCTGCATCTATCGCGTCCTTTGTACATCTGTAAAATATATGAAATTGTATCTTTCCTCTATTTCTACTGCGATAGAAACATAACTTTATAGTATCTTGCTCTGTATATCTATTTTAAAATGCACGACGAATGATCTGTACTTTACCATACACTGTATCGCTCTGCCTTTAACAAGCTTCTGAATAAACGTAGCAGACTCTTCCCGTTGTTTCTGCTTATTGTCCCATGTGCCCGATCTACGCGGTGTGACGGGCAAAGCCGGCAGTTCGTGATTACGCCTCACTAATCTTGGACTCTCATCCACGGATTTGACTTTCATTCGTATGGCCTTCAGGTCGGAGTGTAGTTGCTTCAGTTTTTCCTCCGTCCATCTGGTTTCTCGTACACAGATGTCTATCGGTTTGGGCCCATGTTTAATCGCTTTCGGTTCCTCGATAGTTGGTAACCAACTGAGTGTTGCGTCTTCTTCTTGTTCTAATTGTAATTAACAATTGCGATGAATTGAGTAGCGGCGATTGATGCTAATTACTATCGAATATACTCACGCTCAATGTGGCTTTCGCTTAAGAACCGCTTCTGCAAGATTTCGTGCCGCCTTTGGGGATGTTCGCCGAAACGCATTTGCGGTGCGTACAGGTCAGATTTCGGGTCGATATGCCGTTCAATTATGTCGGGTTTACGAGGTTGCTGCTCGTCGCGACGTTTCCTACGTAATTTTCGCAAATCTCGTTTAAGATTATGTCTGATAGTCTTAATTTGGTTGTCCCGACATTTGCTCAGTTTGTTCTCGAGCCTACTGAAACGACCCTGCATTTTTTTCTCGTATTCCGACTCACGACTCTGCAGGAGGTCCCTCATCAGATCCAGACGTAAATCCATTATGAGTTGAATCTCCTAAAATTATTACATAGTTAAAGAAAGGAAGAAACATAGGTGTTACGTGTAGGTATTATGTAAACAACTGAGATTTTTATAAAATTATTATCTTAGTAGAAAAATGTCTCAGAATTGTTCATATTATTAATCAGAATTTCTATAAAAATTTTAAGACTTTCTGAGAATGCTAAGAATTTTTAAGACTTTTTTATACGATTTGGAACGTTTTTCAGAAAAACTCTGATAAAATAATATAATAAAATATTTCAGATTTTTCCCGCCAACACATCTTTGTAGAAGTTTAATAAATATGAGAAAATCTGCGCAAATTATCAGAAATTTTCATGTACATATACGGATACTGAAATATTCCGAAAATCCTCATCCAATTATTTCTGAAAGTATCTGAGAAATTTTATGTATTTTTTCCAGAATTTTTCGTAAGTTTAAATTCTTAGGAAAATTCTGAGAAAATATGAGAAATTTTTTCACCAGGGTACATAATTGAAGAAAGAAGAAATGTTGATATTGTAGGCAAGATGATTGAGACTCTTAATTCCTTGCTGAGATTCCATTTTGAAACTCACCGACTCTCGAAATGCCCATTCGTCTATCTCCAAGGTCGTTATTATTGAATCTCGCATCTTTATGTTGGCCGGCGTATCCATCGGCGGTAATACGGCTTCCCAAGCTTTCTTCATCCGCATCCTGTTGATAAGGTGCACCTCATGGACGCCTGCGGGTAGTCCATGCTCCCAAGTTAGATGAGCTAACGCCAGCACTTCAGGATTGTGACCTAAATGAAAATTAGGATATCTCCACTAGAATTCTGCATCTCCAGTTTTGTGTCTTCCTCGTGTGTTTTCTTTTTCTTTGCCACTATTCCGATTTCTTAATTGATTTATTCTACGAATATGATACTGTAATATAATTGCGTTGTCACCTGGAACAATTTTACATGGTGGCTCCCAAGGTTCGGTTTGCGCCTCGCTCTCTCTGTAATCCGTCTGGGTTTCTGCATTTTTGTAGGGCTCTGATTTAGGGAGTGCGGTGTAACATCGTCTTTGTACAGTTTGCAGAATTCCGCTTAGAGCCTTGCGCTCCAAACAGCGTGGGATGTCCGCGGTTTGTACTTTCGGTATGGTAGTAAAAGGTACCATCGATCTTCGAAAATGCCTGTACGTATCTCCGCCAATAATTTCGATCGTTTTACCTTCTACAGCCATTCTTCTGTAAATCCAAGAGTTTAAAGTTTCTTAACTGAATTAACGTCTCTGTATATATAGAAAAATATGTTGAATTGCAGGACTTGAGGACTTGATGAGAATAAGAAAACATTCTTGGAAAAAAAAAACAGTGTATTGTGTGTGTATGAGCAAAGACTTACCCAAGATTTAAAGAATAACTGCACGCACATAACTTATATCTTTTTAAAAGATCATCCTTATAATCTTGAAACTTCTCGTTATCTCTTACTTCAGGATGTTCAAATGTTCTCTGGAAGAAATGTAAAATATTAATAAATTTAGAAAGAACCATGTCATCTATATTGTAATCTTAAGTATACTCTATTAATTAATGAACACTTACAAACAGATTAGCTTTCTGAGCCTTGGGCAATCTGAAATAATTGTTGCTGCTGCATACAGTGCAAGTATAGCTCGCTAATGCATCATCAAAAAATTATTAATTACTGCCTAACCGTTAAACTTATGTGACATATATATCTTACGACGTTTCACGTTTCCTTTCGCCATAATTTGCATTGCACTTAATTGCACAGCTTATTATATACTGTATTTAAAACGTTCAACTTGGTCCCATTCTTGCAAAAGCCATAAGTATCTGTCGCACATAAGTAAACTCATAAACCGTTTAATAATCCAGTATTGATCAAACAGCATACCATAGCAGCGAAAATGTACAGGAAGAGGAAGAATAAACGTCAGCAATGATCAATAATGTATATATTTTATATTCTTAGAATACTCATGTTACACTTAACAGTGATTAAATGTTTACATATCAATATGTAGTAACATATTATATATATATGTATATATGATTAGCATTTTAATTCATATATAGATAGCGGGATCGTTACATTTAACTTATTACTGATATAACGTATACTTTCAACGTTAATTATATTAACATTTTTATGCGATCGTAAGTTATAAATTTTAATATATTTGTATATATAAAGAGTTATTGAAATCACCTTTGGCACATACAGTTACTTCTTCATTCGTAACTGCATTCTGAAAAAAACTTTTAATTATTCATAAATGATCAACAGATATGTGATTATAGAAATTCTCTTCAAAATTAAACGTTAAAGGTTTTAATTGCGAGAGCAACTGTATTCTTATATGTACAAATACGCATATATTTGCATCCTTTTTTATTTCGCGAAGAAGACTGCATATAAATATTAATATAAATTGCTTTTATATAACAATTGATATTAGAATTATGATTGTTACTGTATACTTTTGCAAATAGTGCACGGGACTATTTGATAATTCTTTAATTCTGTTAATCTGTTAACGAATCCATTAAAGACCGTTACAATGAAAGTTTCCTCAATAATTTATATAATTCGACGAAAACCTTGCAGTTTCTTCAGACATTTAATCTACGCAATGGCTTAAAATAGCCGTTTCCAAAAGAGCCTAGATATTCTGGCCAGCTCTGACGTGACGAAATATTTCTGCACGTTTGATTAGGTAACATATCCTCCGGACATACGCATTCTAACTTCATCCTGTATATTGTCATTTGGCCAAGCGCGATTTTGGTATTTTCCCTATCCTTCGACTCTTGATACAATCTGTAATTAATGCCCCGCTCGGCTAAACATTCGCTGATGATGTCGTCGTCCTTCTTATACTCAAATTTATTATCTCTCTCTAACAACGCTTTCTTTTTACGAATGCACTGATCCGCTTGCGACAAAATCAGAGACACTTCGGACGACGGTAGCCAGAATGTAGAGAACACTAAATCCACCGAAGTCCTTCCCTTGGATTCGGTAATGGATGGCAACAGAATACCAGTCGGCGCCTGCTTCTGAATCCCATTGATACCGCTCGACCGAGAATTGTCGGTTCCAGAGTCTCGTTTCGTTTTTCGTTTTTGTCTTATTTTAAAATCTTTATCACTTACCGACGACAATATTCGCAATTGCTTTCTGTTAATCTTGCCTTTACTTTGATTTTTCAATGATTCCCGTTTAAATATTTTTTCTATACTAGCGTCATCATCCGCGTCTTGGATAATGCTGGGAAAACTATGCTTATAAATCTGTCTCCGCTGTGTCGCGTCTACGACTTTCTTAGTAGTGGAAGTTTCATCTTGATGATTGGTGATCATTTGATTTTTAGTAACATTTGATTCATCGGTGTGTGTGTCGTTCAGATATTCCATACTAATATTGACTTCTGTTAATCCGCTCGTATTTAATGCACTCCGTATTGTAGTAGTCCTTTCCATATTTGATTTATCGCTCGACATAGTTGACGATACCTCCTCTTGAGATTTTGAAATTGGCGTCATTAATACATTCATTGTATCAGGTTTGTTCATCGAGCCATTCTTCTTGTTCTTGATTTCCTTCATTCCTCTCTTATTCTCTGTGTTAATATTCTTGTGATCCAACTGCAAATTATGTTGCGTCGATTCGGGTGTTGGGTAATCGCTAATTTCCTTGGAGCCATGTTCTTTGTCAGAAATATTTATTGAATATGGATCCTTAGCTACAATAATGCTCCTCTGCTCTCGCACTTCACCTTGCGAATAATCCACACTCTGCTGTCCGTCTTCATTGTTACTATTATCACTTTCGTATATACTACCATATTCTTTATCCGTCTGCATATCGTCATCCATCCATTTGTTATCCTGCTTCCATGCTTGATCTACGTCTAAATTCTCTACGGTGTCCTCGGGATTGTGCTTCTTGTGGCTCTTGAATTCGTCAACGTTTTCGTATATTGCATCCGAGTCGTATTTGCCGATCTCGAGTATATTATTATCTTTATGCTTGAAGATGCTTTCTTTTCGATGGTTTTTATGAACTCCCGGCGATCTCTCGGAAACGAGCGGTATGTTTGCGTAAGTGTCCGGGATTTTTAATCCCGAATAGGAGTTCAGGTACTTTTCCTCTTCCTTTCGTGAATCGACTGAATTATTGAATTCCAGGGACTTCCAATCCTCCGAAAAGTACAACGACACTCCGGGCGGACCGACGTGCTGGCTCAAAGCTAGAAGTCTCGTAGTGAGCGTTGAATTGAATCTCAGGAAGCAAGGATCGGCGCGCGTTTGCGACATGAAACTCTGTTCTTTCAAGAACTGATATTTTTCCTTGACTCCCTCGTAGTTTAAACAGTCGGTGGACCAATGCAAAAACCAGTCGTTGCCAAATCCGTCGACGGTGACCGACAAACCGGACATTTGCCCGCTCAAGCTATCCTCCATCGGTTTTTCGAGCAAAGGCAGTCCATTACGACCGTCTATGACCGTGGCTATGGTATAATAGTACGTGGCCAAACCAGTACCTATCTGATGCTTCACCATAAAGTCCGGTATATCGTCGTCGTTATAATAACCGGGAATGGGAATGCTGATTACTTCGGAATTGGGGACTGTATAATTCCAGATAGGTTCAAACGTGGATCCGTTGTATGCCACAATCGTAGAATTGAACATAGCGGCGACAATATCTTCAATTCCATCCGACGTAATATCAATTAGGATCGGTGGCAACAGTGCATTTTTGCCGGTGTTATGATTAAGCTTTCGTAATTGCTGCAACAAAAGCATTCAAAGTATTAATTAACGTGATAATTCTTTCACATTGAAACACTTGACAGATTTTTTTATATTACATACCAAATCACCGTAAAATATATTAGCTTGGGACACTATATATAATCCGCCGGCATCTTGTTGACTGGTTGTAGCCAGAACAAATATATTTTCTCCGTCAGGATGCACTATAATTTGCGGGGCTACGAACAGCTGTTCCGTATCCGGTAAATCAATGTTGCGTATGACATTACCACTTCTACCCGATATCACGAGTATGTTGCTCGCTTGAATGTTGTCCGATTGGACGGCATGCGACGCTATTACGTCGCCAGTACCGTCGCCGTCCATATCCGCTGTAAATCTAGCATCGTAAACGTCCAAAGTTATTTGCAGCTCTGAAGCTGAATCTTGAAGTGGTATATCCCATATGTTGGAACCGTCACGGCCGTTAATAGCTTGCACTCCACCGCGTCCAGATATGACGCAATCCTTAATCTTGTCGTTTGTCAAGTCTGCGCCACAGTCAACGGAAAATATCGAATGGGCAGTCCAATGTGTCCAGATGGTTTCGCCCGTTTTACCGTTCAGCGCCAGTACACCGCCTAGACATGGCGTTTGTCTCCCAAAATATATAGTACAGATATATTTCGTATCCATTGTATCCAGACCTGAATTTGTAAATCAATAACTGTTATACTGATTGATTAAACTAATGATTTAATCATAAAATAATTTATTCATCAATTATTCACCTTAGACTGTTAAGAAACATCGTGTAAACGAAGCAAGACAAAATGAAGCAAGACAAAATCTGTAAAAGAAGCAAACAAAATAAAAGTAGCTAATTGTAAATCACAATGCACTATGGGGTGCAATGGCAAACTATATTATATACAAAAAAGAAAGCAGAAAATATTAAAATATTAAAATAATAATACAAAACATCCATTTATTCGGGTTAAACGTGATGCTTTTATACCTGTGCTAAATCCCACAATAATATCCTCAATTCCATCAGAGTTAACATCGTTGCTCCTAAGAGGTGCCTCAGGTATTAACTTTGGCAACGATCTGGTCCATAAAACCTTGGACGACAGTGACGTACACGGAATTATCTCAGATTCATTCGCAGGCTCTTTCAGCTCGGGCGACAGCCAGCTTTTCAATATAGTTAACGGCATCGGGAATATATTTGCGGTAAATATACAAAGTACAATTAAGCCTAACACTATGATCAAGGCTGTAATTCCGTAGCATAACGGCACAAGGAACGCCTTGTATGGGACCTTATGACTCTGGAAGCTGCAAGATTTTTTGGATTTTCTACGAGGTGCCATCAAGGGCCGCTTCACTCCGTCATCATCCAACTTCAATCCACCGTTTCTCCCATCCCTGATGAACACCTCGTCGTCGATGTCGGTGAGGTCGTCGTCGTCGAGGCTGTCTCTCACCGCCAGTTTCGGCAAAGTCGGATATACCGCTGTCATGTTGTTAATATCTGAAAAATTTGAAAATGGCTCATAAAGTTCAACGAGAGAACGGCTACGTTTATGAGTAAGAACGACTGCGAATTGAGCAATATTAAGTGGGCCAAAATATCGGTGAAAATATTACGGAATCACAAACATATGTATGTATGTCGTACCTGGGGACGCGTACGTAATTCTTTAAAACGCACGCAGAATGTAAATTTTTCCCAGGGTGACTTCGATTCTCGCGTTAAATACGCTTACTACAGCTCACCTCGAACGCTTTCAAAGGAACGTCATGCTGCGGCACTTGTCGCGATTAAAAAATGTATACAAATAAAATGGTACAAGCACACCACTCACACTAGTGCAATATTACGCAGGTGCTGTCGCTGTCGCTGCGATTTTCCGGATCTTCTAGTTATTATAGAGCTACCAGTGGCTCCTGGCTCCCATCTGTAGCCACTGGACGTAAGAAAAAACTAGATTGTAGTTAACCGACGGTTAAAGGCCTTCACACATAAAATGCCGTAAGGACGTAAAACGTAAGCGTAAGAAAATCGATCAATCCCAATCAAGTATTTTCCCCTACTGGAGTTACGGACAGCGCAATACTTGATTGGGATTGGTCGATTTTCTTACGCATACGTTTTACGTT
>NW_020212887.1:0-28252 GCF_003070985.1 Temnothorax curvispinosus
CTCTCTCTCTCTCTCTCTCTCTCTCTCTCTCTCTCTCTCTCTCTCTCGCACACGCGCCGCTCTAGTAAATAAATACGCGCCGAGTGAGAGTACGCGCGCGTATTATTCACCGGATCGAAGTGGAGAGAGTATTATGGAATTTATTTAATCCACCCGACGCACTGGCTTTGTCGCATACGAATGCTGGAAATTGCGATCGATCATTATCCGTGGACTCTCGTAAACGACAGCTAACGTTCGTTAGGCGGATCTTGAACGCCCGAAAAAAAGGTTTGTTGAATGGTTTTTGTTTGTTCTATTTGTCGCCGAACTTGGTTCTTTTGGACGGATTTTTTTTTTTTTTTTTTTTTTTTTTTTTTTTTTTTTTTTTTTTTTTTGATCCGACGGACGGTTGGGACTGAAAAAACGCTATGAATTATTTCGACAGCGCAAAATGTCGCGTTATACTTTTGAAATATTATAGGAAATGTAAAATGTATAAAATCTGTAATAGAATATTGTATAAATTCTATCGAGGGGAGAATTATCTGTCTCTCTCGGGCTAGGCGGATTCGAAATCTCATCCTTTTTGTTCGTCTGTCATCCCCATGTCCCGCGAAAGCCGCGATTCGTATTCTTCTCTTGCCAATACAGGGCTCTCGCCCAGGTATTGTACCATCGCCGAATTTGCATCGTTACATTCGGTTCGCGATCGTTCCTCGCTCGGCAATAATTCAAGACTTTTGCGGTGAATAAGAATGTCTTGCCGATTTTATTCCCAGCATTCAAACTTGGAAGTGTAAAAGGATATTAAAAATGTCGCAGGAAATTATTTTATCGTTACCATTATCTTTTCTTTGATTTTAAAAAGAACAAGATTTTATCATAAATTGTTGCTCGGCTCTTAATTATTATGCTTAAAGATTAATTCAAAGTTGTTATTGATAATTTATATCGACATAATGACTTGCGTTTATTGCAAGGCTTCTAAAATTTGATCGATAACGGACTCAATGAAGAAAACAATTTTTTTAGATCTGCCGCTATTTTTTATAATTCTTCGATCGGCGAGTTACGCATCTATGACGATATTTGCATGTACATTGTTAGAACAGTGAAGAGCGGCGTGTTAGTTTCTTTTTACATCGCAACATTTTCGCGCTACACGCGAGCAGATGTGCCGGGCTCTCCCGGGGTCGAGCGAGAAATCAGAGGGAACAGCACTGCAGTACAGTTCAAGTACAGCGCTGTTAAAATCGAGTACTCGGCATCAGCGGCACCAGTTGATGCGAAACGAACGTAGCGAGATATTCGAAATTTTTTATTCCGCGCTTTGCGCGTTATTATATTATCATCGACGTAAAATTCCTCCGCGAAACTCGTAACACGCCGAATTTCCGAATACTTAATGCCCGTCAGACTTTTAATACGTCCTTCAATTATCGAGATATTTAGTGGGATGAAGACGGGAAGAGAAATTATGTCCAATCACAAAATTTCTTTAGATAAAATCAACATGAAAGGATTCGTAATTAAGGGAGAATCCGCCGTGTATATCGAGTAAAATTGGTAAAGGCCAAATTTTTTACCGGCGCTCTCGAACGGTCGAGAACGTTACGCCACACGCGGGTAATCGTTGACATAGCCCGCGCATTGCCCGATGTATTTACGAGCGAGTGCTTTGAAAAGGCAAGACTCTCGGAATATTTAACCCGCCATTACACCTCGTTAATATCGTTTCGAGAGCCGCGCCACGGCATTTAATTATCCCCTAGTTTCGCAATTTTCCGAGAGACCGCTACCGAAGCTGAATTCGCCCGGAACAGAAAGCGCGAGAAGAAGCGCTAAAGAAGGGCTACCGAAGGAGGCGAAGCGGGCGCGGAAAGTCGTAATCGACGCGGTCGAGAGGCGGGGGACGGGTGTCTTCTAAAAGACTTCTTGCGAGGAAATCCTCGCCGGAGAAAGAGACAGGATAAGGTTCTCTGCGGTCGGCGCCGCGACGCTGCGGGAAAATTAAATGAATATGGGTAAACGATATCAAAGGGGCGGGCGGGAGATACGTGTATCTCAATTCTTCAGCCTGACAGAGCGACGAGATTGCGTATTTTTAAGCTCGCCTAACACCAGAAAGAGGAATTTCCTTCCTCGGGCGCTCCCGAGGCGGATTTCGTCCTCCGTTTCGTTTCACGCCACGACGGACTCTCCACGCCGTTCTTCTCGGCGACGTTTTTGCCCCGGAGGCATCTTTGAACTGCCATCCGGTCGATAGAATCGAGTCTCTGCCTCTTCTTCTGCCAGCACTTTGCGATTATTCTCATTTCGAAAGTTTTCCGGAAACTTTTCCAAGACCTCTCTGCATGCGATTTAATTGAATTCAACTATGTATCTTGAATTTAATAAACTGTAAGATGTGGAGCATGGTAAATAATATATGTAACTTCTTCAATTTATTAATATATTATATTTTTTTATGTGCAAGCAACATACGCGAAAAACGTTATACATTTTCATAAATTTTGATCGGACGATTATCATCTTAAAACTATTTTCGTCGCTTTATCGTATCTTGAATTGAAAATGTCAGCGGGGTTTCATCCCCCGAAACCCTGTTACCGCGAAACGCAGCCGGGATATACGGGGAGAGAGTGGACGAGGGACGAATCCAGTTACGCGTAACGGTATTTCGATGCATTAATATTTTCGTGCGAGCGAATCGTATAATGTCACTGCGGCCGGACCGCCGCATCCGGATTACGAATTAATTGCCGCGCGATGAAATCAAAACATCCACCTCCGTTTATAATTAATGTTATTGCGTCGTGCAAAGGGCGGTTCACCGCAGGTAAATCGCCGCGGCCAAGCGGCGCGAGTAAATTCGAGTTGATCTATGATCGTTTTCGGAGGAAACGCGGGACCCGTTCGGAGGGGGGAAGAAAGGGAAATTCTAAGGGAAGGACAGACAATTAGTAGAATAGCTCCTCGAAGGGCGATCAATTGGATAACTGGATTAGATTAACTTGTTTTGCGGCCGGATCTTCTTCCCAACATCGATACTCGCTGTAATGGAGTGCTATGCTGTCTCGGCCGAAATTAAAGGGGCTGCACATTCTAGGGAGCGGAAATCTCGCCCAAACAAACTTTCTTTCCTATCCTCTGTTTGTGGAAGAATTTATGTGTTTCTCGCATGTAACCCATATAAATTAATATGTATATTAAAACTGAATTTTAAGTCTGAATAAAGTATTTCACTTGTTTCTTTTATGCTTTTAAGATCTCTGAAAAGTTTTATAATCTTTTTTATCCTTTAATATTTATTTAATTCCGATTGATAGTCTAACGAAATAAAATGATTGCGACAGGTGTTTCAAATAATAATATTGCAGTTTTTAGGCGCATTAAAAATGTTTTCCTATCACGAACTTAGTACGAACGGGATATATTGTGTATGGTCGAAGTATCTGTAGCTCGTTATAGATTTGATTTACATCCAGCCTCGCGTAATCGAGGAAAGATTAGACAGCGGCCAGCTGCCGGGTCAGCGCACCGGCACGGCATGACGATCGTGACAGGGTTGCGCGCTCGTAGATGAGGCTTGTCGAAGGGCCAACACGAGCTGATGCCCGCACTAATCACCCTGACTCGAGTCCGAACTGAACCCTCCGTCCAACTCGACGTCCCTTTGCTTTTTGCCGCGTCATTCATAAGAGAGCCGAGATTTCCGCGCGATAAGTCAAACCGGCCAAGTATCAAACCGCCAACTTGATCGCTGAATCGATCATTGTTGTATGTGTACGTCTCGAAGCGAAAGATGCTGATACAATTTCAGATAAAAATAAATTACGAGGGAAATAAAAAAAATGATAGCCAGCAACTTACTAAAGATCTTTCGAAAATTTTTGTACATATGCCTCATTTTTTTTTAATTTGTTTACTTTATATAAATTTTTCTTCTGGGGAACAGATCATGAAAGATTCGAATTATTGTTTTTCGCTATCCTGTGTCGTTTTAGATTCAAGTGTGTTTGAATGATATTTTAACAACGTTGCAATAAGATCGTTTCGCTACTTTCGATTAAAATATGTGGATCAACATTATTTTATCCGAATGAAATGTCATCAATTAAAGCAGAGGGCGTGATATAAAAGAATATCGATAATTCCTAAAATATACAATTTTCGATAAACTGAATACCGAATTTGTAATAATCTTTTATTTCCACGCATTAACATACTTTTTTCCAATCAATTTCGATTCTTGTTCCCCAGAGTATGCCATCAAATATCTTAAATATGGGACTGGAGAGCTGTCAGAAAAATCGATCTCGCGTTCCATAAACGTCCGCAAACTCATAATACGCACACTCGTCGCGGGAATGACCACAGCCGGGGCAATATCGCGAACAACATTGCACATACCATTTAATTTTATTCGCGGCCTCGGTGAGCTGCGGCGGAAATATATCGGCGCTCGTATCCGCGGAAGCTTTATAAATATTGTCGGGCGGTGATATCTCTGTCGCGCCTTGCGCCGCGACTCTCCGACCCCTGGATATTCAAATGTCAGCCGGGATCAGCAGGCTGACAACGTTTTAGCGCCTCGAAATATTATTTTCCACCCCGCTGCCGCGCGCCTTCGTCGCGGCGTCCATCGTCGGATTCGCAAGGAGGAAGAGATACAAAGCGGAGGGGTCGATCTCTTCGTCGCGTATCTCTTTATTCCGGCGCGGCTTAACGATTCAATAACCGATCGGCCTCGATCGCGTATCCGGAGCCGTCATAGTTTGCATCGAAAGTGTCTGTAACACTCCTATACATTGTTCCCCCATTCGAGAATGACATCTTTGTCTTCAACGTCTCGCGATACGTTTCAGTCCAGCGTTTTTCTAATAGCCATCAAGTTTTCGTTTAAATATGATAGAAATATACTTTTTTGAACTACGCTTGCATTGTTTATATTTTGCGTCACATTCGGGCGCACGTTAATATAATTAAAACCGAAGATTCTTTGTTATTAAGGAAACTTATCAAATTTTAAATTATTATTTATACTAATTAGCTGAGTAATTTAATACTTTCTCTTTGTGCAATTATGAGTAATCCATAATCTTGCTGCTTATAATAAAATATCGTATAAATTGCATTCTCTGTAAAATAAAATGATCTCGCAGCGAATGTGCCATTTAGTCGGCAATTTTTACTTGACCATCGAGATGATTCGTATCGAACGGCTGTTGCTCGCTCACAAATTGATCTCGATGCCGTACGCTGATTGTACCCCGCCTTATGACAACTTCGCGTTTACGAGCGCGCACGAGTGCGCTTGAACGGGATTAAATTGAATGCCGGGATCCGCGACGGGGCCTAATTGACTCGCTGAAATCCGTCAGGGCCCGCGGTTTTCGCAGTCGCAATCTTCAGAAAACGAAGCCGATCCCTCAACCTTTAAGGAGGCATAAAACCCTGCGATTCAGGGCGCGTCGTTTGCATTTGAATTATACATTCGTTGCGTCGGTCGGAAGGCGCGCTTCTACCGCTCGATCGTCGCGCGATAATTGGATCTGTAGCTTTTCAAGATGATGACTGAAACCGCGTCCTTGAAGTTTTTTTTATTTGTAAACGCGTTTTCCGTCATACGTAAAATTGTACGACGATTGTCGTAAGTCTTGCAGGAAGATTGCTGAACACATCGTAATATCAAGATTGTGGAATGTGGATATAACGAAAGTGGATATGAATTACTAGGTTCAGATATCTACATAGTCGATTCATAAATTCTGTCCCTAAAAAAAATTAATTTATTTTATAACTAAAATAAAAAGCAGCATATCATGAAATGTATACACGTTTTATTAAATTGATTAATCATAACTCTTGCAGTATGCAGAATCTCGATACCTTCACTAGATGGTCTCGATATTTCGGTGATACTTTAGAGCAAGTCTTCTCATTTAAATTTTAAAGGAAAGAACTTGTTCCAAATGTCACCGAAATATCGAGGTTCTAAAGATTGATTTGGTGATGCAGCGTCGATACTCACTAAGATCTTACATGCGTTACGAGAGCTTGAAGAAATTTCTAAAGGCAAAAGATGAACATTTTTTTAATAGTTGATAATTATTTTTATATATTACGATTGGTCAATACAAATAACATTTACAATTCACGTTGTTTTTTATTTTAGTTATGAAATAATTTCATTTTTCTTAGGAACAGAAATTATTGAATATGTATTTACTCTCAGTTTAATCATAAGTGATTTGCTGATTCATTGCCAATTTTGGATTATTAATTTTCATCCATCGTCTTTAAGACTTAATTCCATTGACTCTCGAATCTTCCGCTTTCTGCTTTTGCAATCTATTTTCAAATATCTGTACTCGATTTCCGATTTTTATTCTACAGCTTTTAATTTTTAATTCTCGTTCTACGTTTATTTCTTTCAGCATTTTTAATGACTCTCAGCTTTTAGTATTACCATAATACATTTAGATAGTTCTTTTCCAAAAAGAGCACAGGAGATTGCTTTAATTAAACTCTGCTTCAATTTAATTACTTTTATTCATGAAGCTGCATGGTCTATTATTCATTATCGAAAAAATGATCTTTCACGTATAGCGGTCAATATATCTACAATGCAAAGTTGTGACGGCCGTTAAACTCCGGGGCCCTCGATCGTCCTGTCGAACCAGTATCGAAGATCATTGTCCTTCCTCGGTCGTTCGAGTCCTCCGATCGTAACAGATCGGCGACCCGATGCGACACAATACGTCCGCAGTTCCGCGGATCTCTGCAGGAAGTGGCGGTTCCTACAACCGCAGAGATGAGTTTGGCGCCATTACCAGCGTTGATCGTAAAATCTGAGGGAACAATCGCAGATTCGAGCTATAACAACGTGAGGGGACTTATTTTTATTTATGGAAGCATTTTATCGCAGTCCTCGCATTATTGCATTCCTCGATCCAAAAATTCGACGATCAAATTTATAACACACATACTCTTCGGAATTATAGTCCGTGGTATTTTCTCTGTACAATCTTCAAACGCAGCCAAGCCATTTTGCCGATTTCAAAGAATTTGTCTCGACATCTTTCGATTTCTCAAGATCTTATCGTGTTATGTATGAAAATAATTTCTTAAATTTCTTGCATTTATGTAGGCGTACTTGTTCACATGATCACTTTAATAATATTTTCCCCTTATTCACGCCATTGTTATATTTTAGCGACATTTTAAATCTCTCTGAGAAAAGGTTATTTCTCAACTTGCGGTTTACAATTGTCCACATTTTATTTCTCAGCGAATCACACGCTCCTCGATGATACAAAGTTGCTGTTCTACAAATGGACACGTCGCGGATTTTACTGTCGTTGGAGAAGAACGGCAAGGCGAAAGACTCGTATCGTGGAAGGATTATAAATGTTGCGGGATCCCGTCGCGGGGACGCGGACGGGACGCGGAATCGTTAGTTAGTTGCAAAATCGGAATACATCGCGGCCGCGAAACGATCCAGTCCCTCTCTCGGGGCGAATTAGTCGGCCTGCTGGCAATATAAGTTTACAGCACTGGATCGGCGATTATAGTCCGGTCTTAACGATTCTTGAAAGTTGCAGCGGAGGCCCGAGGCGACTCTTCTCTCGTCTAACGCGAAGGATTTCGCCGTGAAAGCCACCGTGGAGACTTTAACGTCCGACGACGAGAGGCATTCCCGCCGTCTCGACAAAGTATCGTTTGGTAGGATACTTTGCGAAGAAATTAAATGGTAGATGTTGATCATATACGAGGTTGTTCAGGCTATTTCGCGTTGATTCCAATTCCTGGACGAATCCGAGAAGTTAACGTTCTCGTGTGATAAAAATTAAATAAAGAACCTAATCGTTCTGTGAAAATATCAACAGACGCAATATTTTTAATTAACAAAAACATTTTATTAAATGGAAGTAAAAAATGTGTTGCATATTTTTAAATACAATTTATTTCCATATTTTTTGTGGATATGAACGTTTATAATTAAAATAACAGCTGGATCTCCTACGTCAATTATGAACTCTTTAATTTAAGATATTAATGTGATTAAAGTTACTGTATAAAGATTAATATCTTTTTCTGATTATCTCGTAGCGTGAGTATGTCAAATAAGTTTGTCGTTGCGGCTCGCGCATTCTATCGCACGTTTCTCCGCTTTGTTTCACGCGTTTCGTCGCCTGTTTCACGATATGTAACGACAAGAACCGTAGACTTCTACACGCGCTATTATTCATGAAGGAATGTCGAGGCAATTTAAGAATTTTGCAAATCTGCGTTGTCGAGACACGTTGTCGGGAGCTTGGGGAAGTAGTAGAAGTCGGTAATATAAGTTTACAGCACTGGTTTGACACGGCGATTAAGCGGGAGGTTTAACGATCGATCGGAGCGAGGTTTTCCCTCCTCCCCCCTCCTTCCCCGGTTGAAAGGCGGGCGACCCAATACGCGACGGAGGTCCTTCGATCCTTCTGCGGCCAGCCACAAACAGGACGGCGGACTCAGGCCGGACTGTAGACTTGTGCCTTTCACAATGTAGACGTGCTTTTCACAATGTAGGTGAGTCGCACGGCCATTCTACGCGAAATTTAATTGCGACTTGATTTTCGGGTTTATTACATGAATATAACATGCGTCGTTCTCGCCGAGCAATCTGCCAGAATCTCTCTTAAGTATTCAGAGCCTTGAAAGAAATTTATTCGATCTACGACGAATAAACATGTAATTAAAAATATTTCGAAATTAGTAGTATTCTTTCTATATCGGAATGTGCCTATAATAGATTGTTAAAACTTAAAATAAATTTAACAATTATATTTGTTTATTTTTTTAAATATAGATTTATAAAATTAATTTTCTTGCAGCAATGTAAAAAGTATTTATAACATAAAATAGAGACACAATATATGAATTTATTTGAAATTACATGTTTTAATACATTTTTATCGTATTTCTCGAGCACTTGACTTTGAAAACTTGTGTTATGTTTATAAATTGTATATAGATTATTTCTTAACTGTTTGGATTACTATACACTGCAAAATCTTGTTCGATGTGCTTTTTCGGCAAAACGAACCATGCGTGGAATGTATAATCGTGACGAAGGCAGGAAGCTGGGCTTCTACGAGTTCAAGTATCGTTTTTATCACTAGCCCAAAACCTCAACGACCGATCGTAAAGCTCCGATTTAAACGCTTTGCCTTATGGCGTTATACGCTCGGCTCTGATTTCGCTTAATGCCCTCGCAACCGCGCGCGGCAATGTTTTCCTCAAATTTCAAACTGGGCTGCAACGTGCAGCAGTATTAAAATTTACATGAGGTCGTGTTTTAATATAATAGATTAACGTGAAAGAAAAGTAATTCTAAATATAATGAACTTTAAGAAAAAATATAAAGATCACGTCTCTGCAAAAATTCTAAAGTAGCAATAATTTAAAAGAATAGTTGCAAATTCTTTGTACATACGTGAAAATTGTCTTGTACGCTGCAAATCTAAGTGTTTTATTTAATACACTTTTGTAGTCACTTTTTAAACGTTTAGAAACGTGTTCAATATAAAAACACAAAGCGTTTTTAGGCGTTACACACAAAATATAAAACACTAAAACCGAGTTAAAGTAAAACACTTATTTTAATCGAAAAAGCGTTTAAAATAACAAACGCTTAATCCACTTATAGAAAATACACTTGAAGCGTTTTATTTAACTTATACGTTACTTTATTTTGAAAATTTGATAACACATTAAAATTTTTATAAAGATTTAATTTATCCAAGAAATTCACACCGCTCGTGATTAATTAATGGAATAAACCTTGTATTTTTAATTTTAAAATCAGAAAGAGGGTGCGGAAATATTAAATTATTGACATTAACAATAATTTGTCGATTGTTTGAAAAAAAGCGCTTTATGTGTTTTTATATTGAATACGTTTTTAAACGTTTAAAAAGTGACTACAAAAAAGTGTATTAAATAAAACACTTAGATTTGGCAGTGATAGTAATAAACCTCTGGTTTCAATAAATTGTATTTTGTTATTTTAAATTAACAGATTAAACGACTGCACAATATGTTTATTTCTCTTTGAAAAATAATTTCCATTTGGTTTAATAATTCGTTGTCTTCCATAACTTGTGTCCGTGGTCCTTCTTTTTCGCACGAAGCTAATCGCAAGAGTAACAGTGGGTCATTTTTTTCCTCGAAGTTTTTGCACCTTGCTCAATTCACATGAAACGGTTCATAAATAATTTGTAAGGAGAAGTTTACGCCAGCCGGGTTGAAGAAGCTGACTCGCGCAGCACTCTTTATCGAGATGGCGTCGAAATAAGCGTGAAGTCCTCCTGTAAGGAGGTTTACCCCGGTGAATTCCTATGATTATTCTGCGAAACGATGATACACATGTCGCGGCCGTAAACTGCAGGAACAAGAGACCGGAATCTTAATTAATCGCCATCGATTAACGTCGGCATGTGAGCTTTGCGCGATTGTACGCTATCGTTTCAAGTTAGTTAGCGACCTCTTCCGTGGCATATGGTGACAACATTCCTTGCAACTTTGCAACGACGAACAAAAGAAAACGAAGTGGATGAATGAGAGTCTTTTGCTGTCACATATTTCATGGCGTTTTCTTATCAATATTAGGGCGAAGACTGACTTCCACGTGGGTGGTTTGTGCTCGGATTAAATATAAATAAGACGTCGATTTTAAATAAAGACTTTGAGAAAATACACAGGGGGGATGGTATATAATATATAGTGAATTTCCAAACGTTAATTGTTACATTGGTTCAGAGATAAATCTTTGTGACTCTGATTTTGTAAGAGTTACAAATATGTGTGTATGTATAAACTCTCTCTAAATTGACTTTATAAAAAAAATTTAATTTATGAATTACTTCAGACCGGTTGCCAATAAAGCTATAAATCTTCAAGAATGTTTTTCGAAAGAATGTTATATTCTGTAAGATACAACAAACAAATATGCGTGTCGCTTTTACGTAGATACATACTTATTTTCAAAGCAACATAGAAGATCTATGAAAAATCTTCTTTTATTACATAAACGAAATAGAATTTATGTAATTTTCATACATAGAGAAATATGTGATTAATAAGATACAAAGTAAAATACAAAGAATTCATTGATCTTTCCTCTACAGAATTTTCCTAAGCGCGAGATACATACTTAAAATGTCAATTATCTCCCGTTTTAAAGCTTTAATCAATCACAACGCTAGAATATATCTATATACACACTGATATAAAAAATTTGCCAAGAAAATTGATCTTTGTCACACTAAATTTGTATATTCGATGTCATCGATGCACTTAAACTTCATCTTCGATTCCACTGTTTATTATTCGGCTTCACTAAACAGAGTGTGAAACACGATTTCCTCGCGGAACACCCGTTAGATGGTCGCCATCGAGGTAGAAAAGAGCTCGTCTGGTCTACTGCGTGCGTGCACGCATGCAAATTTGCAAGTTTGTTGTTAAGCACAAACGGGCCCCGGCTTGTCGTTCGTCGGCGTGAGATGTGGTCCGTCAAAAAGCCGTAAAACGCCGTGGGCCCTCATCGTTCCGCGGCCCCCCTGCCCGCTCGCTCGCATGTAAACCCCGCACACGCGTGCGTGCGCGTACACGCACGAGCTTTCGCGCCCGCTCGCTGCGTTTATTTGCGTCGGCCAGGTACCCCGGATCTCTTTAGGGCCCCGCTGCTCGTTCCCAGGCATCGCCTTAAGCGGGGTCCTCGGCGAAGATAATAAAAGGCGCGTCCGCATCGCGGGATCCGATCGACCCGGTAAACTCGGTGACAACAACGACACGCGCGTCTCTCTCGGCGCAGAAAATGCGCTTCTTCGCCTCGTCGCGTTCCTTTCTTTCCCTCTCTGTTCACTTCTTCGTCTCGTCTTCGTCGCGATCGAACAGACCCAAAGGGCCTCTTGGCTTTCTAAATCTTATCGGCCGGTTGTAAAACTTTATGTTCGCGCCGGGACGAGAGAGAGGACTTCGACCGACGACAATAGCCTCAGAAATAACGCCGCGAATTTTCGCATGCGAAGTTGAAGTGGAAGACAAAACAATGGAATAAAAAGTAGATTATAAGCGTTAATTTTTTTTATTTCTCTCTAATGCAGTTGGAAACGAGTGTGTGTTCCCTTTAGAATTCCACGCGTGCGAACACGTCTAACAATAAATTTTTTCAAACAAAGAAAAAATAATGAAGGTAATGAGAGCAGAACATATTAGCAATATTATCCTTAAAAAAAAAGATAACACGAGATATCATTTGAGTGCAATCAAGATCGCGAAAGAAAATAAGAAAGTAATTCGTACCAAAATATATATTTTTATTTCTTTTTATTATAATAATTCGCTAAAATAATAAATCAACAAATGGTGAACACGTTTCTGTTGGCATTAATCTAGAATGTTCAAGATGGCTGCGATGAGAGAGAGAGAGAGTGAGAGAAGCGGATTGAGCAAAAACGGCCGTGTTTCGGTCACGGGAGTTGTGCCGACCGCGGGATGGTGGCCCGAGACTCGGAGCAGCGGTAAGGGTGGCCGTGTAAGCGGTCCTGTCCGCGCTTGCGGACGTACCGATGGATCATCCGTCGTCACCCCATATCGCGGGCGGTCCTCGAGCGTAATTTATCCCGTTATGCTAATCGGGACGATTTGTCTAAATTAAAAGGCGCTCGGCCGTTGATCCGCGGTCAGGCCCTTCCCCATTTTCGACCCTCCCCGTTCTCGGGTTCTTTCGCCACCGGCTCTTCCGTCACTCTCTCACCACCATCATCACGCGCGCGCTCCATCATTATTTCCGTCGTCGTCGTTGTCGTCGTTGTCACCGTAGTCGTCCGGTGGCGGCGAGAAACGACCGTCGGACACTTGCCGGCCTCTCTCTCTCGTTCATCCCCCCCAGGGGATGACGGCCCGTGTTATCGCGGCCAAATCCCGCGGATGATGAGACTTTAGTTTATTGTACGTGCGGCTCGCACCCCCAGGAAGACAGACGCGCCCCGTTCTTCTCTTCTCCTTCTCCCTTCGTCGACGGAGAAACGGTTCTCTGATGCCCACGGATTTGCTTCTCTCCTCGTCGACGAGGTCCGAATCGAAGCCGCAAATCCTACTCCGCGTACGAGACTCGCCTGCAAAATGAGATTCTTTTGAGAAAGGAACAGAAGAAGAGAAAGAAATAGCTGCCGGTCTTGTCGCACCGGGAACAACGGCTCCAGATCTCGCGGGACTTGCTGCTTTGGAATCGACGGACTCTCGTCAGTTTGTTCTATATTTCGATATTTTATAGTTTTCTGAAGGAAATCATTGGAAATTCGACGAGTTTTACAAACGTATAACTTTTCTTCGGGGAAATTTGATTTTGAAATAGCTATATACTTTGAGGAAGAGATAAAAATACATGTAACAGGCTGTTATTATTTTCTATATTCCGAATTTTTATGATAATTTTGTTAACGCCATACTATCATTTTTTAATCGAGATAAATTTCAACACTAATTTTTTGAAGTATTAAATATAAATGAAGATAAAAGATAAAGGCAGAGATACATAAAACCATAAAGAACACTTCGTAAGAAATACAAAATCCTAATCTACTATAACATCATTCAACGTTACGTTCCTTCTCCCCTCGTTCATTCTTTTCTTCTTTTTCCTGGAGCATTTTACCGTTCATCCTAATTATCTCTTCCAAGTGGGAAGGCACGATAGACGGTACCGTTGATGACAACCGATGACGATGATGAAGGCGATGATGCCGCCGGTCGCCAATGGTGGTAGTAGGTCGAGCGTTAGAGGCCGCAAACACGGCAGTGTAATATCCAATCACGTCGCTTCCTCCGGCAGTGAGCTGTTCGATCGGCTAATTTTCCATAATTAATCCGCCATAAAGTCGCCACGCTTGGAACTCGCTTGCGAGATTCGCATCGGTCCAGAATCAATCGGAAGAGAACGATTCGTTAATTAGTTACATTTTGAGGAACGTTATGAGAATCTTAATGGTAAAGTTTGTAAAGAAAGATTTATGAAATAGAAAATTGGCTCTAATCTATCAAGAAGACGTCTTGAAATATTCAGAAACTTTCTGTTTGATATTTTAAAAGCATATTCTTCGATGGAGATTTTTACAGATGTCAAAAATATTATTTTATTATTATATTCAAGAATACAGTTTGCGTGGTATTTAATTTACCCTGCAAATTTTTATTTTTATTTATTGCGTTATTTTTATCAGAACTTATTAATTTCGCGCATTTGTATAAAAAGTATCGCCCGTTGTCGTGACTGCTGAATCGCCTGTGGATGATTGGTGTAACGTAGACAGTGCTAAACGCGTTCGCGGGCAACGCGCGCGGGCGGACCGAGCTGGCATGCTAAGCTATATAAATCTGAGCATCTTATGGCGGCATAAGTCTAAGGATTAACCGGCGTCCTCCACCGGGTACCAGCATCTCGTCGACGTTACCGCAGGATTGATCTCCTGCAGACTTTCTTCTCACCCGAGGAATTTCTCGTCTCCTCGTCTTATATCCGCATCTGCGATATTTCTCGTCTCTTCGAATCGGCGCGCCGCACACCGGCGAATGTTAATTTTTTTCGAGAGGCTATTGTTATTCGCCAGGGCGCCTTGATTAAATCCATTACCTGCCGCCCGATCATCCGGTTTTCATGAAAGCTTCCTTCTTACGTCCGTCATAATCTTTTAATAAATAGGATGACAAGTTGATTTCTTTATATTGATGGTACATTTCTAAAATAATTAAAAAGAAAAGGATGAATATTTATAATTATCAATTTTACGGTATTTAAACAATATTATAAACAGCAGTGAACAAAGAAATTTAAAATTTAAGAAACTTGTAGTTTATGTGAGAAACATATGAGAAACTTAACTTTTACACATAGATTTTATATTATTAACGTAAACATTATGCCATTTTATACTCTTTTAAACTGTTAAAATATTTTTTTGTTACACCGTGCATGCGAGCATATTTCAGAATAACAGTAGAATACTATGGAAGACTTCAAATCTCGCGAATATATCATCGGAGCAGAGTCGAGAATGCGCGAGCATTCCCAGAGGATCTTTAAAAGCCATTTGCAGAGCTCAGGGCGAATCTGTTGACTAACTTTCGTTTATTTCTATCTTCGAAGGAAACGGCTGCTTGGTATTCGTGTCGATTTCGAGTGGGTCGCGAGTAGCTGATGGGGTTGGCGTAAGCGCGAGAGAAAGAGAGAACGCCGGGGAGGATACAGGTTTCCTGGGGGCGGCTGATGAGGTATTGATGATAGGATCGCGTCAACACCAGCTGAGCCAATTACACGCCTAAATCTCTCTGTCGCTCTCTCCCTCCTCTTCTCTCTTCGTCGCGGAATTACACATTCTTTGCATTATCGCTTTTGCGTATTCTAATATTAATCGATAACTTGCGACACATCGATAAAAGGACATAGAGAAAACATTAATGCTATAAGATTATATTATATATTATATACATATGTGTGCGATACACTCGTGGAACCTGTATGTGAAACGTATAAAAAAAACATTTAGAGGATTATTAATTATTTTTACTTCATCGTCTGTCTTTTTTCTAGTTCTAGAAAGAAGTACACCCTTATATAATTGATATTAAGATTAATTCCTTGCAGGATCTGTTAACTCCTTTTCTTCGAGAATTATGTGTGCTTTAGAAAGTTTGTTGTGTCTCATTCCAGATATTAATTATCACGCTTAGCGCCTGTTGACTCATAAAACGAAGTCCGTAGGCGTAGCGCGCGTTAAGTATTCTCGCGAACTTCTCTCTACAGTCGTAAAGTTAAATGTCACACAATCTACTAATTGTAAGTTTCAGGCTGCAACATTGTCGCGCGCGTTTCTCGGATCGCTCTCGCGCGAACATTGTGATAATCGCGCGGGGACAGTATCGTTAGTTAAGTCGTTCGACGGTTCTGAAAGACAAGAAAAAGGGAGGAGAATTTTTATGGTGAAACCCGCGTTAAAATCGGTCCCTCCTCGTCGATATCTTATCTCACACTGGCCGCACTGCGATTCGTCCGCCACTAATACCGTTGTGCCTTCCTTTCTTTTGTTTCAGGTAAGTGCAGCCGCGGCGTTATCAGCCACTCAAAGTAGTAGAATGTCAACGCGTCTTCTCTCATCGACGGCTTTATCTTTACCGCCGTTTGCGTATACGTTCGTAAGTAGGACGTGCGTCTTATTGTTAGACGAAGAGCGATAAGAAGCGTCGTGGCCGCGCCCTCGCGCGCCGGCAATAACCGTATACGAAAGTGGACCCCGCGAGGAGAGGCTCCTTTTTTATGCCGCCCGTAAGTTCTCACCGCGGCCGATGCCTCGATGCCTGACGATGATCTGGAAGAGAGGGGGCTTCCCGAGGGAGTCCACTTTTCTTTCTTTCTTTTTTATCTTTCGGCGATACATATTTTCCGCGTATACATTCGTCAAATGTCCGTCAAAAAGTGACTAAACTTTATTCTCTATATAACCAGTTCTCACGATAAATGCTCTAAAAAGAAAATCTGTTTTCGTTTTCGAACTTTTTTTTATTGTGCGTTTAAAACCATAAAACTTTTGTGAAAAAAATATTTTTTGTTTGCGATAGTTTCCAATATAACACCGAGTCTGTAACACTTCGGTGAGTAATTTTAACTTGTAAACTGGGATATTGTCACGAGGTACGAAAAAGATAGGTGAAAATATTTTCGTTTCTTTTGTACGGCTATCGGATATCTTTAAAATTACGCATATATCACGCATAAAAAAATTTATCGACGTAATCATATACATCGAAACGTGATACAGAAGCTGCCTAGTTTCGATGTATGATTTGGTATGATTACATCGAAACTAGGCAGCTTCTGTATCACGTATCCGAACGCAGTTACGTATGACGCATGAAGGGCCCGGGACGTGGAGCATACGTTATTCCTGGCGGCGCTTTCGGTGAAGGATGACACGCGCGCCGGAGGGGTATAACTATTTGTCGCGGCGCGGTTCGCCTCGTCGCCCCCGAATAACAAACTGGTAGAAATAACAAACGCGTCGCTACATTGAAATAGCCCCGACGGGTCGTATCTCACGAGATAGAAGGGAGGAAGGAAAGAAGAGTCTTCGAGGGAGCGCGCGTCGGGGATCGAAAAGAGAGAACAGGAAGACCAGCGACGCGGGCGGCGCAAACGGAAGAGAGGAAAGCGGCCGCGCGTTCTCTTCTCTCGCGAAATCGCCTCCCAAATCTCGCGTGAAAATTACCCTATTGTCGGCTACGGCCCGACCGTTCTCCCCTCCCCACCCCTTCCCTTCCCTTCCCATCCCTCCCATCGCGGCAACCTCGTATTTCATCCCTCGGTTACATAATCGGCTTTTTGTTTCACGTTTTTATCCCTGAAGCGGATCTCCCAACCCCCGCAAGCGCCGCGCGGCTACCTTTCCGTCGACAACTGGTCGGCGGGGATCCGTGGGGGATGGTGAAAAAGTGCGGGGATATCGTAAACCTCCCTGGCCTCTCTCCACGCCTATATTCTCCTACCGAGACGCGCTCGATTTGCTCTTGAGCACCTTTTCGTGGTTCGCGCGCCGCTGTCCCCCGAAGACGACCTAGGGTCTAAATCGACCGGCAACGAGTTCAGCTCGCTTCCAGGAACAGTCCACTCCCCCGGCTTTTATCTCTCGAGGTTAACTCTTAACCCACCCAACGTGTGGTCTTTATCTCGTAACTCTTCAAGTACCGTAGGATTTGGTAATTTTACAAGTATAGGTGTGTGAAAAAATAGCTAATTATATGTATTCTTTGAAACGCAGTTGTAATTTTTATCAAGTGTTTTATTATAATTGCTTAATAAAGTCCTAGTTTAACTGAAAACCTATAGTTTGATAAAAACCAGAGAAAACGGACACCACCGTAAAATGAGAGCAGCAAGGGATTGCTCGAATGCAAGATTTGTATTTCTTGATTTTAACGAAACTCTACGGAAAAGAAAATTGCTTCGTTTAATCTATTAATTACGGATTACGGTGAAATTTTTATATTCCGTAATAACATACGGAAGGACTTTTTATCGGCAAATCTTGCGTCGGGTGATTATCATGCAATCTCGAAAATCGCGAATCTCCCCATTCGCGGTGGCATCTTTCCTCCGTAACGAGCGCCGTCATCTTAATCAGCCTCCTATCGGATATCGCGTCCCAATTAACCCGTTTTAACGACCCCGCGCGCTCTCGCCCTCTTCTTCTCTCTCCCCCTTCACGTCCGTTCCCTTCTTTTTTTCATAACCAGTCCGCTGCACTCGTACCGAAATGTCGAAAAAAAGGCGAAGCACCGCTCGGTCATTCGGTACATAACGTTGAGTGGTAGTCAGGTATTATCAGGGGTTATCGACGTATAGTCCGTGAAAGGGTGCGGACAGGTGGCGGGGCGGGAGGGAGGAGGGGGAGGGGGCAGGTTGGGGAATGGGTGGAATGGATGGACAGAGAGGCCGATGTGGACCATATGCCGCCCAGTATGCTCAACACTCTCTCACCGAGAACAGTCCAGTCCTCGACTCGAGGCCTCTCCTCTCTTGTTCACCATTCTCCCCCTTTTGCCTCATCTCCCATGCCGCCTTTCCTACCTCGCCGCCACACCCCTCGCCCTCTGACCTTCTATCATCATAATCGATATATTATACCGCGGTCTGTATTTTATTCACGTGTCACACCGTGGAATGCGTTTGTTCGGGGATATTGTACGCCTCTCCCTCCTCCCCCATTCTCTTTTCCCCATCCTCCTCGGTTTTTTCTCCCGCCGGTTATTTGATCGGCGGAGATCACTTTTTTCCTTTTTTTTCGATGCGGCGCATTTTTCGAGATACGATTATGGTGCCCAGGTTGCTGGAGATCATCCGCATGTGGTTGAATTTAGACAATGTTTGGCGTGGGGGGATAATAACGAGGTCCTTTATCGACTCGCGCTTTTGACGCACAGTTCTCGTAAAGTACATTAATTTTCAGGCAAACTAAATTCAAATAATTTTGATAAAAGAATAATTTTATGTAAATATATTTAATCACAATACATGATATGCAGTAAATGATAAGAATTTATATAAGATATATATTATATATAGATTAGATAAAAATATATACATAATATATATAATTTTTTTATTATTTTAAAATATCTTTAATTAATATTAACCCTTAACGGTCACACTATGGGGTCTACACCGCAGCGTTTTTTTGACTTCGAAAACGACCCAGTAAACCAATGGGAATGGGCCTTGTGCCGCTATCTACAGGTAGTTGGGACCTTCAAGTATCGATCCCCGTCGGTGGTATATTTTTCGGCCCGTTAGTTCTCTCTCGGCATTTTTTTCTGCAAAAAATCGCACCTTTATACCTCAAAATCAACATACTTTTTGGAACGGCCGCATAAACTGCAATAATGAGTGAAAAGTGCGTCATCTGAGGATGAAAAAACTGTTTGAAAAATTAAAATATCTTAAAAATTGAAAAAGTTACATTAGTTTTTGTGAAAAGTCACTTTTCCGACTTTTTTTTTCAACAATTTTTTTACATATGTTAAATTAGTTTTTTGCAAATCAAACCTATACAGTCTTTTTAAGGAAGACTTAAACTACAACAGGATATTTTTTTTTCCTTAAGGTCACCTACAATTTTTTATACACGTGCAAACACGCTGGGGGTGTATTTCACCCAGTGTGACCGGTACGAGATTCTCGGGAAGTGTGACCGAAAAGGGTTAAGGTGATTAGGCCATGTACCATATGAGTCAATATAAAGCCTAAATTTTATTTTAAGGAGGTTCGATGGCTACAACCAAATGCAGAGAGTTTCATAAAATTTTAATATGTTGTTCTGGAATGCAAAATAGAATTATGTGAATTTATTAGGAATTTTTCACCGTCCCGTTTTGAAAAAAATCTACTCCAAAAATTTAAAAAGTACAATTTTTGGATTAGATTTTTTTCAAAACGGGACGGTGAAAAATTCCCCAAAAATTCACATAATTCTATTTTGCATTCCAGAACAACATATTTTATGAAACTGGCTGCATTTTTAACATAGGTTTTTATGGGAAATGACATATTGCATGTACCTTCAGAATGAAATAAGTGCAAGAAAAAATGCAAATGATAAAGAAAAAGAAATTTGCACATGTAACTTAATAATTTACAAATAAATGAGCGAAAGAAAGGGAAAGGTTACCGTACATTTCGTAGAAAAATTAATTATTAAAGCATAAATTGCTTGATTTTTCGTCTGCTAGACTGTCATGGTCGTGAACGACGTGAACAGCAGCACGCATTATACACGCGGCGACCAATCAGAGCAATCCCCTTCATTCCCACTACTTCAAACGCTAGTGCGTTGTTTCCAGAACCCCCGCGTCCCACTACTCCCTCCGATGAAGCCATCGAACCTCCTTAAGAAAAACCATTTTTATGGATATATTCTAGACACTTGTATAATTACTGATTTTATAATGTAACTTTTCATTCGATTACGTATCAATTTATCTACTGCTAAATGTAAACAGTTTAAGATTTGACTTCAGTTGACATTCGTACAAGAGAAATGTCGCGACATTGCATCTCTTCGCTGTAGGCAGCTATCATGCCGTGCCATGTGTTTGAGTGAGGTTATGTGAGGTTTGTGTTTATGTTGAAAAATAATGGAAGGTAACAAACAATTTCGATAACAGGAGATTTGCTTGCAAAAGAATAGTGCTGTGGAAAGAAAACACTACACGGTGCGGCGTTGCCACATGTCCACGTCGCGTACAGCTGATCGAAAGGCCGGCAAGAAACGCGACGATTCATCAACTTTTGATTGAATTTTTGGCCTTATTACACGTCAACGTCGTTTTGTCTTATACTTAACAAGTGCTAGAAGAATCAAATAATGTTATTTTCAGTTTTTTGAACTTGTTTCTTTACAGACAGTGAGTAAAATTCTCGAAAAAGGTATGTTTCCGGTACAATTTCCCATAAAACCTATGTTAAAAATGCCAACTTTGAGATTTAATATCTCAAAAACTAGACGTCAGATCTTCTCAAAATTGCAAATTTAAGCGTATTTAGGTTTTTTTATAACATATATTTAATTCGGATTTTTTTCTTTGACATGCTCTGATGGCCCAATCACCTTAATTATAGAATAGATAAGTATATGTTTTCCAATCAGTCACAGTTTCATCGATCTTGTCCAGCTGTGAAAATTCGTTTCTTCATTCTCTCAGGTTTTTTTTTTTCATCTCTGCCGGTATTCCTGTGCGCAAAGTTTCTTGATTATATCAGTGACAGCCAGTGACGTAATAACTTCGAAGTTCGGCAGCAACGAATCAGACCGCTGCGTTTCTCCCACGAAATACAAATAGGCTAACAATAAATGAGAGAGAAAAAAACAGAAGAAAAAAAAAGATTTGTCGGAACGCTCACGTCTTTTATTAGGAAACTTGCTTATCCCGCTTATCTGCGGCACGAGTGGATATGCGAGGAGGGGGAGGTCAGCTAATGTCGTTGTTAATTTACAATTTGCGCGACTAGCGCGACGAGTCGCACGAGGAAACGTCGATATCAACCATCTGCCGCCGATTCACTGCGGTCATCCCGCATAATTCTCTGCGGTTGTCGAAATCGTTCACTATTATATCCCGCTTGCGGCTGTAAAAACCGCGGCGGTTAATTGTTTTTTGCCCACCCTCCGGGGGAAAGACCGAAATAGATTACGCATGCCAAGTTGCGTTTTTTGCCGAAGTATTTCATCGTCGGTGTCGTAAAATCACGAAAAAGTCTCGCCATAATCGAAATCGCGTGAACGAACGAGAATATGAAAAGCAAAACGTTTCGAATAACGAAAGTGTCGTCGCGATTTACAAAGTTATTAAAGGATAAAGAATTTTACTTTATATACCCCAAGGGGGCCTTAAAGGACGTTTTTGAAGGGACGTACCCAACCCTAACCTTCAATTCATCCTACTACCTTACTGTTTCCTACTTTCCTACTTTGGACCAACGGTTTAACGTCTCTTCCGAAAGACGGAGCCCAGTTTTCTCCGCATCTGCACGGAGGGGCGCGGTTTTTTCGGAAAAAACTTTTCCATGATTCATGGCTCTAGTGGACTCGAACCTGGTTCCTCAGATTACGAGTCTGGCGCTCTACCACTAGACCACACCGCCGCCTTGATTTACAAAGTTATTAGCATTGCGCTATATTAAAATTAAAATTACTAATATTCTGGCTAATTAAAATTACACATTATAAATTATTAAAATAAACGAATACCTAATTAACTAAAGACTCTCGATCTTTAAATTAACTATTAACAAAAAAATGGACTTTGAGAGTCAAATGCGGTTTGTTGTAGTTTAATTAACAATTTAATACAAAGTTATAAATTGTACGTTTCTCGATACTTTACCTTGAGCCATCATCAGCAAAACGGTGACAGATAAATTGACAAATTATTGACATTAAAGATATTAAAGCATCACTAGAACTTTTAATTACTAACAGCGCGCTGTATCGAAATTCCGTTGTTATTAACATTGTACCATACCAAAATTCCTAACGTCAGATTATGTTGCAATGAAATTCCAGGTTTGGTTTCACCTTTATTACAATTGAATATGACGTCACGTTTTAACTTTCACGCTGGCACCCGCCATCTGACACTCTGTCTTATCACTGGGTGATTTTATCATTGACCAATTACCTCTCGGTCACATTTGCGCTTCTGTCGTCATCGCGAAACGCGCAAAGTTTCCTCCCGCCGTCACTGGGGAAACTGGTTTACTTTCGATTATTACGGAAGATACGAGTGTTTCAGGGAATCGGCTCGCTCTTAACCGGCGAGGTAATAAAATTCGAGAGATTTCGACATAGAAGAAGTCGTCTACCTACGTATTGTGTCTTTGATCAGAGCGCACTTCTTAGGCTTTGTACGGGCGGACAGCTGCTCAGAAACATTTCTCTCTACTCCTGGCCTCTCTTTCTCTTCTTCTTTCTCCCGCGCGCCTGTCTCTTTCTCTCGCACTTCATTCTACAACACCTTGAGTGTTCTCCAGTTTCTCCTTTTATCACTTTTATTGGGCTCCGACCACTGTCGTCATTGAAGTCGACCGGGGTTTATGGACGCGGTGCCATTCAGTAGGCAGGAAATGCCATGGCCGATCCTCCTGCGCAGGATCGCGACTGCTGGAACTCTTTCACGCGTTGCTCGCGAGCTCAATTGGAATCATAAATTATCGCCGAGAGACCGCGCCGGTCCTGTATCGTCGTGAATTATCGGTGCGGATGCTCGGCATCATAAATGACTTCCAAAGAAACGCCAACAATCCCGAGTTTCGGTACGGAGGAAGTCCGAATAAGATATTTTTAAGCGAAAATGTGGCCGAGGCAATTCATCGAAGATGAGGATATATATTTAATGTGTGCTGTGAAGTAGGAGACACAATGTTTATTTTAATACGCTTTGATTACACAACAGGCGAAATAAAAATTCTTTCTGCTGTGCAATTTAACGAAATCTTCTCTATTGCATCAACAAAAGATGAAAGAAATATTTCAATGATTTTTTGTTTTTTTTTTAATGACGTGCTCATCTATCTGTCAAGTATTACAAATTTTGAAATAAATATAAAAGCAGTGTCGCGGTACAAACGAGAGATTTGATAGCACTCATGAAACTACATGAAGAGCTCTTAATAAGCATTAAAAAAAATCGTTATCGATGTTGGACGTGTGTGCGTGTTACTTTGAAAAAAAAAACCCGGAGGATTCGGTGTTCGATTCGGGATCGAACGACGCGAAGGTCCTGCCGCTTCAAAATCGTGGCTCGAGCGGATTGTACACGGGTTAAATTAATAAACGGCGTTCCGTGACAATTTCGTTCGAATTGAATTACGCGTGTATGCGCCGCGCTTGCAAATTCGCTCGTCCGAAGTACGACGTAGGTCGTGAGTCGTCGCTTATGCGAGTCGACACGATCTAGAGAGAAAAAAAAGAGGAGGAACGAGGAATAAAGGCACCGCACACACACATACATGCACTCGGAAGTAAATCATCCCGAAAGCAATCGGCTGGCGAGCACCGACGGTGATTTACGACAAACAGCTAGGTGTTTACTGGCGTTTTGCGACTCGCGACTATGATGACCGACGCGAGTAAGAATCGATTCTGTTCTCGCCTCTCGGAGAACTCTCGCGAACGCACGAACGCGCCCCGAAGTTTCCGCCGTGGTTATTTACGCCCCCCATATTGTTCGTTTTGACGAGCGTAAACGTCGACGGGCCAATTTATGGCCGACGATCCAGCCCTGTCCGCGGCCGCGTCGCGAAATCTCTCCTCGCGGCGACGTCTACATTAAGTCGACAATTATTGCGCTATTAGTGCGTCTCTTTGGGGGTGTACGGCGAGCGCCGGTTGAAGGGTGGCCTTTCTCACGGGTGGTCCCAATTGAAAGGGCGAGAGACATTGACTCCTCCAAGATAAGCAGTTCCTCATAGATCTCTAACTTTTCGTGTACCGCAACCTAACCCTAACCTGACCTAACTTCTAGTTTTGTTAGTTACTTATTCTGAGAATCTCGAAATTTCCAATCTTGAATTAAACTTCTTCCCCTGAATTAAATACGCATCGTTTTAGGAATGAGATTAAAAATTCTCTAAAAATCGAAGAATATTCTTGTTCGATGTCTTACGACATCCATGTGCCTCGTGCACGTGCCAGCTAGGTTCAAGAGACGTTAAACGGAACACTCATCTCGCGAGTCGCATCCTTCGCCTCGTTCCGCCGTCGTCCTGCGAGCTCTTTGCGTGGCTCGAGGTTCTTCTCGGCGAATGCATCTGCGGCCGTGGATGGCCGCGGTTGGCCGGTAAGCCTCCTTAAGTCCGTAACTCTACCGTGATTTGTGTCCCCGCTTTCGCTCTCAGCTCGTTCGTTTCTCCTCTCAGTCCCTCCGCAGGGACTCACTTCTGTCCCCGGAGCTGGTACACCCACACGCCGCGCCGTCCACCTCACCGTCCACCTTCTCCCCTCCCTTCCTCGCTTCTTCCCTCCGTGCCTACCGAGCAATTAACAAGTCCCCCTCGAGGGCTAATCCCGCTAATCCCTTGACTGATGCCCCCGTCCCCCTTCCCCCCTGCACCCATCTTCTGGCTCATGTCCATGACCCGCTGCGCTCCCGGGACGAGCTCGTTCCACTACCAGCATCCTTCGAAAAGGATGCTTGGATGCTGGAAGATCGCGAGATATATTGCCCAGCCTCTCGACGACTCTATTCTCGCTTTTTCAGCTGCACGCTTTTGCGTGGGCGCGGACAGAATTTTTCGCGCGGGCCCGCATGGGCACCGGCAGCATATTTCTTGCGAATCTGTTAAAATCTAAGGGATTTTGAAAGATCGTTTTTATATATTTTTTAAAGATTGTTTTAATTATTTCCGAACAGTATTAAAAAATTATTCTATATTTTTTCTAACTGAGACAATATTTTTTAATTAAACTTTTACATTTTTCGAGTATCTATCTTTGATAACGCGGCAGGATTTTAACTTTTTCTTCGTATAATTATAGCTTGGATTGTAATTCAGTGAGGAACTAATTGGTTCCATGATTATTCAAGAATTCTAACATAATTCAGTCCAGAGCCTGCGTTCTATTTTTGGAAATAGAGTTACGTTATTCATGTTCTTGTGTAGTTACCTTATATGTGGATGAAATTTTGTCGATAAGAATCATCTTCCAAACTAATGATTTATTACACGTTATTGACAGTACTCACTAGTAAGTCGTCGCCCGCAGTTTTCATGCTAATTTCGAGCATACGCGATGACGCAGTTGTCACTTTTGCGAAAGAAAGTATTGGCTGCTGATAAATGAAATGTGAGAAGCGTAGCGCGTCAGGACGTTTGTCATCTGTAGGCCTGCGAGGTGATTTCGCGCGGTGACTGATGATCCACTTTATGGACAAACAATGGCGATTTATTCCTTCGTCGTAAAATGCTAATTCTCACGCACAGTTGCAAAGGGACGGTGGCCTTGTGGCGAAACACTACGTAGTATCTTCGATTCTCTTGTTATTACAGGATATCTGTATAATTGTTATCGATTTATTTAGTGCCTAGAAGTCCCTTACAATTTAAAAACTTTAACAAATTTAATTTATTGATTAAATGTGAAAGTTTATATGCTTCTTTGTATACATTTTCTATTATCAGTAACATAAATATTTAAGATATTTAAGGGAAAAAAAGAAAAAATTAGAATGTTATTTAGATTTAGTTTTTTTATTCTTATAACGATTTTTAAAAAATGATTTTTTTGTAACAAAAAAGAGGAATTTTTATTCAATTAAATTTATTATTATGTAAAGATAGCTAACCAATATGGCTGAAACAGCTGTTTCTCCTGATCTGAAGAAATCTGTAATCAATGTGAGAATCTTTGTCGGCAGCATCCTCAGGATGCATTAAATAATATAATAGTTGTTTCACAACTCCTCGCTAACAGACACGGCTAGTTAAATCGTTAAATGTCGAGAGAGTCGGAAAGATGGTTCTCGCTTTCGAAGCGCGTCCATTCAAGTCGGATCGTGTTTAACGTCAAAAGCGACGTTGTGTTATCTCATACCGAATTACTAATCCATCGTTCACACGGATAAGGGTAAAGGTTACAAATGAGATAGTGCGACACGCGATTCTCGTTGCTGATTCGAGAGTGAAAACTTTTCTCGTTTATTTCTTATACGTGTGTGATGGCTTCTCACAACGACATTAGCACATAATTGGAAAGGTACACATTTTTATTTGGCAAAAAATTACGTTGAAAAAGAAGAAAATTATTCATGAAGAAAAGAATTTTTCAATTTTATTTTATTAATATAAATAATACACGCATGGATTGATGTACAAACGCCGATATAAAAATAAAATGCAATTGCTGTGATTTTTCTTTATTCTTGCAAATTTTTAGGCAGTAATTATAGCATTCTTCAATTGTGACTATACTGAAATAAATGTTTCAATTGTTGTCTCGTCAGCTGATTTCTTAGCGAATGATAACCGAGGAGTAAATTCGCCTTTCGCGATTTCGTGTTGTCACCGTACAGCCGGGGAACACTTTTGATCAATTTTCCGTGCGTCATCGAACTGGGAAACAGGACGAGGGAACAGGGGAGCGCTGCGACACAGGGAGGTTGCGCGCACGCATACTAGGGGTAGGTTACACCGTGGAGTGAATGTCATTTATACCGAGCGGTGCGGTACACATTGTTAGCGCGGCATGACGGGGACACCACCCCTTGTCAGGCATTGTATATTTTTTGGATCGCGATTTAGCCGTGATGTACGGCTGCGGCTTTGCGCGTTATGCTAGTCATACACGCCCGTCCGTCAAATAGCGCGGGGCGCTATCGCGGGCTCTCGCAGTTTGGAGTGGAAAAGTGTAGGCGTAGAAAATTGAGTGGAGTCGAAGACTAGGATGGTCAAAGCCGCAAATATGTGCGTTTGCTAAGGAGATATTTTCTTCTGTAAAATCAAGCATATCCCTGCAATTTGCCAAATATGTTTAATTGATATTGCCTAACTGTCCGTAATTAAAATTAAAATTTCTCAATATAGATGACTTTATCAAAACTTTAAAAAACTGTACTAAATGATGCTTTCTTTATAGGGTAAGAAAGGTCTGTTTTGAGTCAGTTGCAGAAAAAAATCTGATAAAAAATTTTGAGACAGTGAGGAGCTTTTCAATTTTTAGGGTAAAGACTTTTCGGTTTTTTGTCTTTTTAACTGACTCAGATAATTTCTCTTTATCCTATAATTATGTCTTATATTTCCTTAAAAAAAATTCAAAGAAATGTGTTTTTTAACATGATATTGTTTGAATTACCATAGAACGTTTTTTTAACGTGCCAACAAAGCAATTTTAATTGAAGCAATTCTAGTATTTCTAATCTAATCTAGTGGTATTATAGTATAGCAATTGCAGCCCGTTTAAAATAATCTTGAAAGAGATGAATGCTCACGCGACGAATAAAAATTATTTAATAATTTTTAACAGTTTGTATATATAGGTTTGTATACGCATATATATATATTTTGCGCGACAGATCCGCGACATATCGGCGGTATTTACTCCACGTTGTGTAATCTACCCCGTTGTCAATGGTTTTTTTTTTTTTATTCTACCATGTTCCTTTCATATCCGGGAACGGC
>NW_020212888.1:0-2803 GCF_003070985.1 Temnothorax curvispinosus
AATCGCAATTTTCAAACTCATTAAAAAAATTATTTAACGATTTTTAAGGAGGTTCTACAGGTACTCTCTAGTCAGTTAAGAGATGAAGAGAAAATCTTCAAATTCGTCGATTCTAAGTATTCATAAAATATTTTCGTGAATTTTGATGACGTTAGAGCTTATATCATACCCATATTAGTCGAAGCGAGGAATAATTAAAAATATCGTGTAAGTGCTCGTTTGACTCTGGCGGCTTATAATGGAAGAAAATGTGGTAACATCGCGAACTTGACAGTTCTGCTCATATGACCGTGGTTATTTCACAATTTCACATAATTCTAGAGCGAGTACTTCTCCGTAAGCGCTCGTAAACGTTAGGTGCTTAAGTTTGAGGTGCTGTCATACTGCGGTGCTGTACTGGCTGTACACTTTTCGCGCGGGTGCAGTCTCTGCGACATTGCCAAATCTCCCTTGTTATTCGAAGCACGCTACGTGAACTGTGATATGGCCTGTTTCAATAGCCAATATCACAAAATTTTACGCGATAACCCTTGTTTTTCTCGATATTTCTGAAAAGGTTAGATTAAGATCTATAAGAGCTCCGTTTTTTGAATCTTTGGTAGGTCGCCTTTATATAATTAATATCTCGTTTCCTGTCTCCAAGAGCCCCTCTGCCATATGTAGCTTATGTTGAAAACTGTGATTTCAAAATTCATTTTTGCAAATTTTTACACGGTAACCGATGCTAAAATTTTTTGAGCACTTTTCTCGCATCTCAATTTATACGTCCATAAAGTTTTTTTCAATTTTTAGATACATCCATTATCTGTAGAACCTCCTTAAGCGTAATTTATGTTTCTCTTTTAAAATTAGTAAAAATGCAAAATATAAATAATGTTTGCCAATTATTATTACTAGAACACATATATTAGATAAAAAGAATTACTTTTAAATTTAGCATGTGCTTAGCAAATTTTAAGATGGTAGCGGTAGCATTAACGTTTATTATCGTAGAAGTTTTGATGTTCTCGATGAACCGTACATTTGCTGCCACGTGAAAAATTATGGACACCTATAATAAATATACATGCTTTAAGTAAGAAAGATATTTAAAAAAAGGTACACAATTTATTTCTAATTGCATCGATAATTATAATTAAATATATGTAAAATGTAATGCTTTTATAAATATATATATGCAATACATTATTTATTGTATTAGAATGTAGTAGTATAGACAATTTAATGATATTGATAATCTGAATTACCTGATTTATCAGTATGTTCTTATCATTTTCTGACAATCCAAAGTCTTTTGTATATCGAGATCGCCTATGATAGGTACGATTTTTTTGCGGAAATTGGATACTTTTTTTTTACTCGGTTAAAAAGCTATGGATTACAAATTTGAATAACGATCATTTACAAATATACATCACGTTCCGATATTGTTTCCGAGATACTCACAGGTTTCTCAAACATTTCATAATTCTACTTAAAATTTATTTTCATTGTAATTTAGAATAATGATAATTAATTCAATTTAGTTCGGTAAACATATTTTCTCGTAACACCCGTTAAAATCTTGCAGACAAAGAAATTTTATTTTGAATAAAAGAAATAGATATTAATAACTTGTATTTGCTACTGTATTGCATAAATCGCATGATTACATAAACATCACAAAGTTTACTTATAATGATTTATACCTTCTCAGAAAAAATTTCCGATAAGACAAAAAATATACTTGACATGTTTAATCTTATCACAACCTGAAGTAGTATAAAAATAAAACGATATTGAGATTAACCCTTAACTAGAACACGTCCGCGATCGACGTTATCTGCACACGGAGTGTTGTACACCCCACACACTTTGAACGTTGGGTACAGCGAAATGGAGGCTCCAATAGGCTTGAAAAAATCAAGTACATACATTAAACACTGGAAAATGATACCCATTAGACTAAACTATGAAATTTTTAGTCTTGAAATAAATGTGTTATAAAAAATGGCTTGTTTTGCTAAAAAAAATCATATCTCAGTCAAAAATAAATATTTTTTGATAAAAATTTAACACGATGTTCTTGAGATAGAGTACTTAACGAAAAAAATTATGATTGTAATGGGTATTTATAAAAAGGTATTTATTTTCATGATCGCCTATGCCTCTTTTTCTGAATTAAAATCTTGATTTTTATAAGAAAACTCATTTTTATTTTATGTTTAAGTCAGGGATAATTAATTTTACTGTAAGATGCCTAAACTTGACGAAATTCGTTTTTGGGTGTTTGACACCCCGCGTGCTAGTTAAGGGTTAAATCAATAATTCCTATTCTCTTCTCTCTTAAACTTATATATTTTTGCGTTTAGACTGAATCATTTTCACGTAATGTTATAACTCGCGATGTTAGTGCCACAATAATATTTGACGCGAGACCGATGTGTGCTACTGTCTTTCGTCGACGTCAATAAAACGTGATACGCTATATTGATCGAGAACAAAGCATAAGTGTTTACATCTACGTCGTAGTCGAGGACATAACGTAAGGCAGATGAGTAAAAACGTAAGTCATAAAAAGCTATACAATAGCCTTTTACGCATTACGTTTTTCTTTGCCTTAATTAATATCTATGCTACGACAGACGTCTCGTTCTTTGTCATCAGCCATACGCGAGTAACATCCCAGTAAGCAAGGAACATTAAATTAACGTTTAGAAATATTGACTTTATGTGTATTTTTTAAACGTTTTTTAATAATATTATACACATATTTAAAAAATATTATTTCGTAATATGATTTTTCTGAATGTTGTTAAAATAT
>NW_020212889.1:0-2790 GCF_003070985.1 Temnothorax curvispinosus
GGCGTAAGATAATGGACGATATCACGTTGTACGTCGTGTAGAGCCGATATTTCTTAAGAGTCACGTGTCGTTTACATCATGCAAATTAGGGGAAAAATAATCTCGCGCAGCGCGGGAGGAAAGGGGGGCGATGGATCTTCGTATTTTATCGGAACGCGAGGGAGAGAGAGAGAGAGAGAGAGAGTCGTTGGATCGATTGATCGCAGCGAAACGCGACTCTGCGTACCGTGTTCGAGTGCAGGGATGGGAGGGCTGTAATTCGACCGATGTAAAACAAAAAAAAAGAAAAAAAGAAACGCTCTGGAAAATTCGCTGGGATTTATCGCCGGCCTTTCGGAGAATAGCGTCGCCACACATTGTCACTTACGCCGTACGTCGATAAGCTATCGGCGGTGATTGCGAGCGAAAAGGACAAACACCCGCAATAAATTGCAGGCCGGGGCTAAATATAGTCGGGGCTTTCGTCTTTTTCGCAGTTCGCTCTTTTATCGCGCAAGCGAGAGCCCCCTCCGCTCGCCCGAAGGTCTCACGGTGGACGATATTGTAAAAGGTCGGAGATCCGACTCTCGGTTTAGGATAAATGCCACAGACGCAAAGTTATCAGCTAGAGATATATATTCCCTCCTCCTCCCCTCTGCGAAATTAATCTGAATTTGCGACGTTTTTCTCACGCTCGCTCTCGTTTCCGCCGCAGTTCCGCTGCAGTTACGCTGACGAGTGACGTTTCATTTCAACGTCGTACGCTTTAAACGCGGCGTTAAACGAAGCGCGGAGACCGAAAGGGGAGGCGGACGCGCCGCTTATTTGCGAAATTCGATCGCGAAAACAGAAACGGCGGCGGAGGAAGGTGCCATGCCGGCGGGAGGGATGAGGACGAAGACGGAAACTAGTTCCGCGCGCGGCTAAGATCAATACCTAAGTTGTGCAAACAAGAGAGAGAGAGAGAGAGAGAGAGGGACCGGGCACGGCCGGCCGCCTCGGCGCGAGGCGAATGCGAATCGCGTGTGCGATTACCGGCGCGCGCGGTGCAACGACTCCGGTGCAGCGCGAGCGCAACGCAACGTGCAATGCCACCGACATCGCCCGGTGTCACGGGCACGCTCGGCCGCGCGATTCGCGCCGGCCGGCGCGGCCGGCCGACCGACCGACCGGCCGCGGCTTGCGTTGGCTAGGTCAGTGAGATGATCGGTTACATGGCACACGTATAACGCCGCGGTCGCGACTCCGCGTATATCTGCCGCGGATATCGAAAGGCCGCGCGGTCGTTATCACTTGGACCTGGAGTGGCTGGAGTCCAAGACCGCGGCACTTCGTACGTATACGCTCGCATTTGCATAACTTGTCAGCGAGTGTCATCGCGCCGGGTCGCGCTCCGATTATCGTGAAACTGTCTGAAGATCCCCCTGCGTACTGTGGATATATTTCGCGGGCGTTTCGATAACGGTATCTGGACGGACCGGCGGCCGATAGTCCTCCAAGGAGAACCGTCCCTCTGAGTCATCCCGCGAATTTGTAAACGCGAACGAGGGATCGCGTTTTTTTTTTGTTGAAGGCTATCAGCGTCGTTAACTACCCACGGATCGCTCGATCGCGATAATTAGGAACGGTACAATTATTCACAAGGCTGTTAATTTACATATACACTATATACTATAAGATAAAAGAAATAGAAAATTGTATTTGGAACAAGATTTTACATTCACCTTGCTGATGGCACGTATGTGATAAGACTGATAAGTATATCGTAACTTCCGAAGCAAATCATTTATCGAAAGATACGCTCTTTGATGAAATTCTTTTAGGTTTCTTAAAAATTCAATTTTATGTCTCGTATAAGAAGTATGTAAAAATATACTGCTGACAGATATTGTTGAGATGTTAATAATAAAATGGCAGAAAACGTACGATATTTTTGACGTCGCCGTCACCCGGTATCCGACAGAATTTTGCGAGAATATAATTCAGCGTGTTGCGGTAACGCGTTTGACTGTTAACCCGAGTCAACTCGAGAATGCCTTCTCCTGCAGAGACATAAATCACGAAGTCTTAAGATTTCTATTTCCTCGCTGCAGTCGTATTGAATTATGACGTTGGAAACGGGAGAAGTCACCTTTTCCTTGCAATATACATTGAAATAAATTAATTCTCTCGCGTATCGGCACGCACACGTCTAATATTGACCAGTAAAATATATCGGAGACTCTCTCTTCTCGATTTGCAATAGAATTAAAAGCTACGAGTCTCAGTCATATTGTTATGAAGCTTATTGTTCGAAATTCAAACTCATTAGCAGTTAATAGGCTCTGTCGTCAAACAGAGTTGACCATTTGATTTCCATTGCCTCGATGCGCTCTCTGAAAAAATATAATCCTCTATGACATTATGAGACTAATATCCATTTCTCATTAATGCAGATTAACTTTAGTGCCAATTAATTTCACTTTTTATCGTTTCTGATACTAGAAAATGATAAAAAGTAAGCTAAACCGAGATTAAATTTTAATTTCCAGTAGAAACCAACATCAAAGAAATGACGATCAATTTCATTCAACTTTTGCTCGCGAGATCTCTGTATGTCAGCGAAACAGCTGATTATCATTGTGACCATCGAAACGCGCCGAGAGAATAACACCGTGGTCGCGAACTTTCGAGAAAAGCGTGATATAATAAAACATCGGAGTCTCATGTCATCGCGAAACACATCTCTCCCCCGTGTAAAAATTACTCCCAAGAAAGAGCTTTTTTTGTGTGCGGATATACTTTCTCCAACCACTGTCATATCACTGAATA
>NW_020212890.1:0-3559 GCF_003070985.1 Temnothorax curvispinosus
CCTACGACCAAGCCGGCCGGGAACCTCCACACGGCACCCGTCACCGAGCCCTGGCGGCAAGTGACACTAGATCTCGTCGGCCCGCTGCCCCGATCCACCCAGGGCCATACCTGGCTGCTAGTTATGCAGGACCGATTTTCGAAGTGGGTCGAACTTAAGCCCCTACGCCGGGCTACCGCTCCCGCCGTTACTAAGGCAATCCTCGACCGGATCGTATACCAACACGGGTGCCCCGACCAGATTATCTCCGACAACGGGACGCAATTAAAATCGGACCAACTCGAGGGAGTCTTACGGGCATTCCAGATCGAGCACCGAACTACCCCCGTGAGGGCACCCCACTGCAACCCGGTAGAGCGCACCAACCGGACACTGAAAACCATGGTCGCTCAGTATGTCGGAAAGAACCATCGGCACTGGGACGAACACCTCTCACCGCTGCAGTTCGCGTATAACACTGCCCGACACGATGCCACCGGGTACACCCCGGCGTACCTCAACCATGGATGGGAGCTCGTCTTCCCGCACCCGGAGGACCGCCGCCACGCAACAAATGCGGCCCCTCACCAGACCCGACGGCGACTGGAGGAAGCCTACGAGGTGGTACGGGTCAACCTGGCCCGAGCCTTTCAGCGGCAAGATGCCCACTACAACCTGAGGCGACGGGATTGGCGACCCCGCGTCGAAGACCTGGTTTGGAAGAGGGAATTTCCACTCTCAAAGAAAGCTACGGGCTTTAACGCCAAGCTAGCCCCCCGCTTTACCGGCCCGCTCGAGGTAAGGAAGATTATCTCGCCCGTTATAGTCGACTTGCGCGACACCCGGGGACGTTGGCATAGACACGTACACGTGCAGGACTTGAAAAGCGCGCCGAAACCTCGCGATCTGTGTCAACAACCGCGCACGTAAACACCGGCCGGAGCGTTTCGCGAACAATGGCTCGCGCCTTCCTGAGTCGGAAAAACGCGAAAAGAAGAAAAAGACCGCTACCGGTATATAAGCTCGCGTCGCGGAAGACTTTCAGTTGTTCTAGAATAGCCAGTCCGATAACATGAATACGCGCGCAAGGTTAAAAGAACTATTCGGCGATATCGACGATCTCGACGACCTGTGGGAGGAACCAGTCGATCCTGGGCCGACCACCAGTCCCAGAGACAGTCCCCGTCGCCAGGCTCCCAGGGTGGGGACCCGCATCCAGAGGGGCGACGCGGAGACTCGTCGCCGCGCGGCCATATTCCTCAAGACGGTGCCGGCACGGCCGACCCGGCGCCCACCAGCCACCCGCTTGCGAGCCAAACTGCGGCCCGCTGAACGACCACCGGACGCCAGCCGACCGCCAGCCAGACCACCCGCCGGACATTCGTCCTCGGCCCCGCTTGGCCGCCAGACCACTCGGCCGACCACCGCCCCCGCAACAACAACCTCCAGGGGGGCTACGCCGAAGCCGGCGCCCAGACAACCGCGGCCGAACATCGCCGAGGCCCGAAGACCGACGGCCCAGACCCCCGCCACCCTACCAGCGTGCGCCGCCACGACGCCCCCCATTATCTCCCTCACCACGGCCCGAACTCCTAACCGACCAGGCCCCCACGCCCTTCTGACCGCCGAGATCGCCCAGGCTTCCGCCATCTCCCCCTTCCAGGACCTGATGTGGATCCCGCTACCCACCGGAGGGAGGGTGCAAGTGCCCCGATCAGCAATCACGATCAACAGGAAGTTCCGAGTCCGCGCCGATGGAGCCCTGTGGGTATTGCGATTCGACCCACAGGGCAATCTCCGGTCGTGCCAACGTCGCTGAAGCGCTGTAGCGAGTACGCAAAATAAAAACAAACTGTTATAAGCGTAAATAAACCTGTGTATTTCCTCTCCAAACGGCGGGGGGGGGGGAATGTGACGATACGCGTATTCGTCACTAGCGCTACGGCCCTGGCGGCCACCAAGAACATGTTCAGCGTGCGCTCCTGTGCCCGAGCGGTGGGGCGGCCGAGCAGTGGGGCAGCCCCAGCGGTGGGACAGCCCCCACCGCCCGCACTCGGGGTATAAATAGGGGACTCGAGCCGACTCGAGTCACCAGTCCTGTCCGACTCCTGTTCCCGACACGACCACTCTCCGAGACCGCTTCACCACGTTGGGCGCTTTCAACGACTTCCTCCGTACCGAGAACGGGTGCTTCCGTTCTCACCTGGGCGCTCCCAGGGTACGGGCCTCCCCAGCTGGGTGCTCCCGGTTGGTATTACCTGCCTTTTCCTGCCTCTGGGTCGGGCACTACCAAACTCCCGACCCCCTCCGCCGTACGGAAGACGGGCGTTCCCGTCTTCAAGCCGGGCGCTCCCGGTGTACGGGCCGCTCAGTTGGGCGCTCCCGACTGAGCTCCTGACCGACCTACCTGCCCGCAAATTCCGCAAGGCAACCGTGCCTCCGTACTTGCCCGCAAATCCGCAAGGCAACCGTGCCTCCGTACTTGCCCGCGAATCCGTCAGGCAACCGCGCCTTCGCGCCTGTCCGCGAATCCGTCTCTGTCGACCGCGCCTCAACCCGGCACACGTACACTGCGGCTCAGCGGAGCAACACACACACACGCACTGACACTCACGCCCTTTGTATTGTAAATCGTGGGAATAAATATCTTTATGTAAACTAACCAGTGTCTCCACGTTTTCTCACCCTGGTCTGGCGAGCGAATTCCGAGCGAGAAAACGCGAACGTTACAACCGTATAAGGCCGGTATTCATAGTCCAATCTCAAGTCAACGACGATCTTGATCAAGTCTGCTTATGCAATACCAGACCGTCTGAAGATTGATAGATTTCATAGTCGTGAAATAAGATAATCTTTGCGAAGAAGTTTTCACTGAAGTGAGTCTTGTTTGATTTGAGATTAACTTAGTGAAGATGTACTTAAGACCATGCTTATTCTGTAGTCGGCTATTTCCGTGATATTTCCATTGGTTCCTCCAATGAAAACATTAGATTCAAGACGCAGTTTTACACCATTGTATTAACGTATCTAGACAGAAATAAGTTTTCTAACCTTAAACCAAAATTGTCACATAGCAGTACCAAGCAGTATTATAATTATATATAGATATATGAAAAAATATAAATTAATCGAGACATTTTACATTATTTGAAAAAATAAACTATTTCTTGATATGTTAAAGGTATAAGCATATAATAGAAGTAAAGAAAAGCAACTCTACTACTAAAAGATAAAGACGTAGCTTAGATTTGTAACGAGTTTAATCTATCACATCTAAGCACGTAAGAGGTAAGAAAATTACATAATAACATTGATTTAATACTTATTAATACTGATATTTATTGATATTTTTATAGAATAAATTCATTTATATTGCTTTTACAACAGCTTTTTCGAAGAACTTTCTGACTAATGTTTACTTCGAAATAGAACAAACATATTTGTAAAATTATTATTTTTTTTTATAAATATGTGTTGTGAATGTAATTTTTTGTAGTATGAACGTGCAGGATATAGATTTGCGAAATTTGGATAATATTCCCGATTTTTTGGACGTCGAGAGTGAAGATGAAAGAGAAGA
>NW_020212891.1:0-3455 GCF_003070985.1 Temnothorax curvispinosus
GTTTTTTTCCACAGTTTCTAATTATTGTACACTCAAATTACCGCAAAGACGTAATAATTTGAGAAAAGTGTTCCGAAACGGTACAAATTGAAATAAGGGACTTAGAAAAAAATTTGAAAAATTTTTGAAAAAAAAAAGTGTTGTAAAAGGGGGGATCCTTGATGCGTGTCTCGACATTTGGAGTCGCCTGACATAGACACTTGGGGGTCGAATTTTCAAAGACCCCTTGGGACTTAAAAAAATTTTGAAAAAAAACAAGAATTGTGGCCGCTCTTGGTCGATCAAGCCCCGCCACCGCGACAAGGTGGCGGCCACATCGGCGGGGGGCCACAACAGGCCACAAGGGAACGGGAAAGAAAGGGAAGTTGGAATGGGAAAGGGGGATGTTGGGGGATGCTTAAATTCTAAATTGGCCTCTATTTACACTGACTATATAACTACTATGTACATAGCCTTTTCTCTTTGTTTTTCTTTTTATATTTTTTTTGTTATTTTCTGTTTATATTTTTTTTGTTATTTTCTGTTTATATTTTTTTTGTTGTTTTGTTTTTTTCTACGAGTATATACATACTATATACGCGCTCCTTGGGCCTTGACCAAATCGCGGATCAGCGACAACTGTTGTTCGTACGTTTCGCCGAATTGGGCTTTGTGGATTCCCGCGCTTAGTTGCTTCAGGCGCCATCTCATTTGCGACGGTGTGAACGCCGCGAATAAATCAGGACGTATTTCCTTGAGGCATCTCCACGTCGTCAAGTTGCTCACAGAGCACGTTTCTAATGCGTGGTTCATCAAGGCGATGTCCATCGCTTCTGTAAAATGCGACACCTTCATTCGCATTTTTTTCTTCGGTTTGTTACTTGCCGTGCTGACGTCGCTTTCGGCGGCGGCCGATTCACGCCCGGATAATCGGGCCGACCTTCTCAATGTCTTAGGTGGTGATGGTGGTGGTGGCATCGATGCCGACGGTGAAGCGACAGTCGTCACGGGCGTTAAAAACTTGTCCTTCAAAGACATTCGCGCTAATCTCAGTCTCGTCTGTGGCGTCGATCCTGCCGATCCTGACGTTTCCAATCCAGATGTCGATGGCTGCGGCGAGGATGGTCGTGGCGGCGATGTTAGAACGACGGTGGCGTCGGTGGCAGCGTCGTCTTCGTCTTCGCTCGATAGAATTAACCTCCTCGTACGGCGCCTCCCGACGCGAGACGTCGAGGCCGATCTCTCCGTTTCGGGCTCTGGCTCTTCTGTCTCGGATTCTTCTCGAACCGTCGATAGTCTCGGTGCTGCGGACTTAGATTTGCGACGGCCGCTACGCTTTTTCTTGCCGGTACGAGCGGTGATAACCGCCTGTTCCAAACGGTAAAGCGTCAATCTTGTCGTTTCGTCTCGGTAATCGACGACTCTTCCCCAACCGTGATATTGTTCCCGGCCTTTCATTATATTTATTGGGAACAGTTGGACGTGACTCATAACGTAGTCGGTAAGCACATTTATGAACGCGTCTTCGTCAGCGACGCGCATCGTCATCCGGACGATTTTTGCGAACGACGACTTAGTCGGTCGCACCATTTCTCGGGCTATGTCGTTCGCCGTTAACGTAGTTTTCGACGCTGTGGTCAAGTGTCTGTCCTTCCTCTTGAGTTTCGTCAACTGACGGACGAATGTGTCGAGGGTAAAAGCGTCGGTGTCGCTGACGAAGAAATTTTCGACCAATTCTCTTTTACTTTTTTCGTCGTCGTTTCCGTTCATAATCTGGGTGTACGATGCGTAGGACGCCATTAAGTAATTTATTTGAAGCTCATCGATGTCTCCGCTTGGCGTTCCGTCTTCGTTAAACGCTCTATTCTCCGTGGCGGTTATGACGAGCCACTGATGTTTGATCGGTTGCATATGTATCACCTTGATGTTGGAAAAAAATAACGGATACACATTGATCACTCGGGGATCGATGGTCGATTTAAGGACCACTATTCCTCTGTCGACCGAGTTGCCCTCCTTTCCACGGGTCATCATTGCACGGGTTATCTCGTAATTGTGCACCCGCGCCGCACCGTGCACGAAATAGGTCAACCGATAGTCGGCGTGTATTCCGAACACTACCCAGGACGGCGATACCCACGGGTCGATGTTATATTCGTCGTAGCTGCACGACTCGAGTTGACCTAGAATGTCACGGTCGAGGGACACGCAACGATCGACGTGTCTCTTCCAATTGTTCAACTGGATTACGACGCCTTTTTCCAACAATATCTGGGTGGTGGAGCATATTCGATCGCTTTGAAACACGCGATTTTCAAGCATCGCCTCTGTCATCGTTCCATCTATGCGTCTCTTGTCGAACGTCAGTACCTCTTCGATACGGAGGGCTTGATCCTTCACCACGTATTTGTCCGTGTAATTGTCCAAATCGCACAGATATTGTATCAGGTTCGCTCTTACCGGGTCGAATTCGCGACCGCCGTCGCGAAATCCGCGGCACAACGTATACGCCGCGACGAATCCAGAGTCGGCGGCTCGCGCCATCTTGGCTGCCGAACAGTATGCCTGTGAGAACGTGATGACTCGATTCTGCCGCGGCGACTGATGGCAATCGAAATAGCCGTAGTCGTGCAGAAATCCCACGCGGTATCTGCCTATGCGCGGTCCCAACTTTATCGCGTTGGCGTATACACTTTGTAAAGAATCGCGCTGGCTCCCCGTCAGTTTCACGACGATCGCCGCGTCGTCCCGCGATCTTACGACGTCGGCGATATGAACCTGAATCACGTCCACGTGCGGGTGATTCTCCTTCAGCGAGACAATGAATATGCTCTCCGCCTTGTATCTCGCTAATCGGAGGCCGTGCTCGGCTTGATAGAATCTTAAAAAACTTATCCCGCACTTGTCTCGGATGTTTGTTTTGCTCATTCTCTTGGTCAACAACTCGGCAAATACTTGAAAATCTGCCTCGAATATATTGTAAGTACGATCTACGTCGGCCACCAAGTATTTGATCCCGGCGCGCGCGGTTTCACAATCGTCCGGGAGTTTTTGAGCAGCTCGCGCTACGATTACTCTCACGAACGTGCTATAAGCTGCGCGCAAATGTCCATTTTCGGGAATGGCGTCGAAGAACTGAGACTCTCGGTCGATTTGAAACAACATGAACAGAGGTTTCGAATCGATGGTCGCGATCTGCGTCTCGTAGAACGTCGACCTCACGTTCAATTCATCGCACGCTTTAAAATTGGATTCGCGCACGGGTCTAAAGTCGTTCCTCTTCGTGTAGTAACACGTCAGCTTCGTGTTCTTGCATACTGAGATTGACGTCGGTTTCGTGTCGACCTTGCACACGGTGTTGCATCGAAACGGTTCGATTGTCAAACACGACACTATGTATGAGTCGAAGTCCGACGTTCTCTCGTATTTTTTTAAGTTGTCCACGTCTTCGACGCTCAGTGTTACGGGGGACAGGG
>NW_020212892.1:0-1060 GCF_003070985.1 Temnothorax curvispinosus
GTCCGCGCAACATGGACGGATGCTATCAACCTGGTGAATCGGCATCAGGAGGCGAGTGGAAAATTCCCGCAGAAGTACATCACACTGCGAGCGCGTGATAATCACCATGTAAATACGTGAACCCGCGAGTGAAAGCGGACAAACACGTCGGCGGAACAGTAGCGTGCGTCAGAGTGGGGATAACGAGACAATGCGGGGAGCAAAAGCGACATCGTAACTCAAGGCTGTCTTTCGGATACAGAGGTAGCGTACGGACGTGTCTACTTATTGTATATAACAACCGGAAACTCTCGCGTAATTGCGCGTTAAATACTCGTTTAACAATAGCGAGGGGCAGGGTTGGGAACGTATCATACCCTATGTATCATACATAGGTATCTTACGTATGATACCAAGTATGATACGCGCTTTAGTTTCATACATGTGTACGTATCATACGTCACATAACCTTATTTTAGTCCAGTCCTTATTTAAAATATTCATGCGTGTATATGTCGATAAACAAGGTGCTATAACAAGAGGTATAACGTCTTTCGTAGGCAGGTAAAGCGAAACTGGACAGAAAAGTCCTATATTGTTCTGCAATGATTAACGAAAGATATTAATTAATAAAGACCTGCGAATGAGCGTGCATCCACGCACCGCTGAATCGCACGTAATGTGAGGATGCATGCTATGCTCGCTCATCCGTAGATCTTTGTTAATTAATTTCTTGTTGGTTATCGCGAAAAATCGCGAATCGGTGTTACGCTTATTTTCAGATGCTGTATATACTAGGCCATCAATTCCTCAACGATATGCTGAGATCAGGAGTCTTCCATTCTACTGTATTATTACTATAGAGAGGAGAGAAATTTATAACTTGGATTCTTAGCTAGGGTTACAGACAGGTCAGGTTCCTCACACCCATTACCGACTTTCTGATTTGTTTATTGCTAATGGTGATTGACTGTGTCAAACAACAAATAGTTTTCACAATCAACAATTTTATCAAGGTAATTATAAGTGATATTTAGAAATACTTATCAGTCTTATCACACATATATTCTTAAACGATTTA